>NC_044569.1:3589178-3889178 GCF_007565055.1 Rhinopithecus roxellana | reverse complement strand
CTAAAACAACAACGACAACAACAACAATAATGGCTTATTGTTATAGAAGCAGTTAGATTAAGGAAATAGATGGGGAGCAATAAATTCAAGATTTAAGTAATTATAGGTTTGTAGTAGTGTTTGCCTTTAACTTCCAATAGAATAATAATGTTTCTGGCAGAACATATAAAAGTACAGTTGACTCACTTGCCTACATAAGCAAGTTGGAAAATAGGGCAAGTTAATATCCACAAAGTGATTTAAATAAAAAAAAGAAAAAGAAAAAACGTCTTCTAAACAAAACAAAAGGGCTTTCCCCTCACCAAAGCCTAACCCCTTTTCATCTGAATTAAATAACTTTTGTCTTGGCAAATTGAATTTCCCTAATGTAATATCCATTTCTTTAAGCCTGCATTTCTGTCTGTATAGGCACTGAGAGAACAATCAAAATCTTGGGCAAGGGCAGGGTTGATACTAACTTAGTTTTCTCTTTCTTTCCCCCTTAGCCTCCCATGACCTCCTTCCAGGAATCTCAATTCACACCCGCTGCCTCTAGCTAGTTTCTCAAAACCTCTTCTTGGAAGTCTAGCCACCCCCTCCTTCCTTGTGACCTGGTTTCTGGCTCCAAGTCTCCCCCTGACCCCTGTTCAACCCCTTTCACTTTCACAGCATCATTTCTGAGACTTGAGGTCGCCAAGGACGATAGCTTCCAATTCCACTGCCTTTTACCAGCCTGTGCAACCCTGAAATAATCTGCCTCGAAACCAATTCTTGGAGAGAGAAGCCTGGTCAGACAAATGAGGGATTGTATTGTATTTCGTTCTTGCAAGCGAGCGCCCGCGGCAACATCTGTTTGTAGCAACAAGATTGGGATGTTGTTTTGTGCTTCTTCGTTGCCCATTCCGGTCCTTTCCCGGGTGTATTGTCTTCCCCGGAGGGGTCACCTCACAGGGTTCTCTCAGCAGTTTGGGCTTCCGTACTAAGAAACTCGTAACTAATTACCACGACTTCAATTCTTAACTTGACCAGCTGTGTCAAAGAAAGGAAACCCTGGTCTCTCCCAGTGCTACAGGATCTATAATTCATCCTCCGTAAAAAAAAAAAAAAAAAAAAGTCAATATTGGAGCAAAAATGACATTTAAAAATCATAAAATAAGTAGTCTGGTATTTACCTAAGATGTTCTTTGCTTCCCTTTGCTTTATAGACCACGTACTGTATTGTTTATTTTCTTTGGGGCACTGTGTGTGTTTGTGAGGCTGAAACAGGTAGAGAGATGGTTCTCCTGTTCCCAGTGACTTCTGGATAAGGGACAAAACCACTGAGAAAAGATAACGGAACAGCACGGGAAGAGCCTCTGCGGACACTCTCCTTGCAGTTGTGATCTTGTGAAATTGGTTAACTTTCAGGACTGAGCTGTGCAATGTAGCTTTTTTCTTGATTCTAAAATTGCGCTGTAAATTTTTATGGCTTTACAGATTAAAGAAAGATTAAAACCACAAAGCACGCATTAATTACAAACAGCTCACCAGGGGCAAATGTATTTGTATCTCTCATCAGGGTGGTGCAAACACTCCAGTTTCTCCTCGAATCAGGGAGGCTTCTTCCCCTCCCCACACAACAGTGGCCCCATCAGAAGATGCTCAACAGACTGGGAATAGGAAAGCAAGAGACAGGCTTCTTTACCGCAGGCAAAGTCGGCTTCAAAGACTCCTCTAGGCCTCTGTGCCAAAAGCCTAGATTGATTCTACCCACCATTCAGAGTAGGGAAAATATTTTTAAAGTCGTGACCTCCCTGGTAGGCTCAGACAGCTCATAAACAAAGGAGACCGGACCCTTTCCTCAGTCATAATAGTTAGGCCTACCCGGGTTGGCCTCCTATGGAAAAATCCTTATCAATGAGCTGAGATAGAAGTGGTCAGAACATGGAAACAAAGGTCAGCAACGCTAAACTGGTTTGTTAGGAGAACCCTAAAGAAAGAAGAGAAACCGGGATAGATTTAACTGTTGGGCAATTGCAAGCATGTTGGAGAATTCAACATAATTTCCTTTTGTTCAACAAGGATTTGCTGAGCCTTGTGCTAAGCAGATAGCAGGCCAAATTTCACTGTGCTAGAAGCAAGATAGGACTGGTAGGAAGCACAGTACACGTATTTATGTACTCTGAAAACTTTCTGGTCATTTAATATTAACTTTAGGAAGCATACACCTGTGTGTGCGTGCTTGAGTGTGTACGTGCGTGTGTGTGTGTAGCCCATTGCTAAGTAAAAATGTATAATAGCAAAATTCTAGTCCCTATTGCCGTGATGGGTGATTTAACAGTATGGCATGGTAAATAATCAAATAATAACTCTCAGTATGTTCATTCAAGTGACCAAATGAAAGACGGGGGAGATTATAGAACACAACAAAATACTGAGATTTTATTCTATCATATTAACTTATTACTTATTTATTGTGAATAATTTATTAAAAGATGGATAATATATGGACAACCTTAGATATCTTAAATATTGATTTGGAACCTCAGTCTCATAGTTGTGAGATACACACAAGAAACACTTAGGAAATTCTCGGCACAATGACTCTCTCAATAAAGTTAAAACTCTCTATACTGCTCACCCAGAAAATACTTTTCAAATTCAGTCTGTGGGGAGCTAAAACCAGTGGAATAAGCAGCATCCTCTCTTTCCCCACACATTTGACAACAAACTAGTTGTCACTAAAGATTTTAAATATACAGAAGGGAAAAACAAAATTGAAAATGTTCTATTTATGAATCTTACTGTATTTATTAATTTTGAAGTAAAAAATCTAGCTCATCAGGCTCCATTGTTCTCCAAAACTTAATAAGAGTAGTTAAAATTTATTGTGTGCTTATGAAATGCCGCATAGTATGGTAAGCCCTGTACATGCATGATGTTAATTAATCCTCAAATCCCTTTGTGAGGAAGAGTCTATGCCCATCCCCATCATACAGATGCTGAAACTAAGGTTAAGTTAAATCCGCAAGGTTACATTGCTAATCAATGGCAGAGCTCAAATTCTAACACCGACTTTCGGCCTGGAGCCCTTCACTGCTAAGCCTGCTGCCTTTCCAAACAGTCTGAAAACCACTGCCCAAAAGTGAATTAATTCTAGTGAGGGAAAGGAGAATTTATTCAGGTAACATTCACCCTGAAAGTTACCTTTTTTTTTTTTTTTTTTTTTTGCCAAAATACAGGGTGATTCATTTTTAGCTAAGATCTTAAACCAGATATCTTTCCTCCTGCATATCTTATCATAGCCTCACGCAACCCTCTGAAGGAATTATTATACCCATTTTGCAGATGAGGAAATTGTCCAAATGATTTGTCTAAGGTGACATGGCCAGTAAATGGTAGAGCCAGGATTTGCTTCGTGGCCAATCTGACGTGAATGCCACATGTCACTCCACCAAAACTGATGGTGCCAATAGCACTGGCCTGTCAGGCTTCCAGTTGGCTTCAGCTAAAGATTCAGATTCTGAGTCTGAATCTCCTCTGATTCAGAACAGAATCCTAGGAGAGAAGAGAACGAGGTTGGGCTCTCTCCCTGTATGTCTGTTTCTTGGTTTGGTTCCTTGACCAAATGTTACTGTTCCCCTCAAGGTTTCCTGGTCTACACTTTGGGTTCCCATATCCTTTCCTTCCGCTGATCCCTTTGGGGGAGTAGTCACAGCCAGACTACTCCTAGCCCCAGGTGACTGTACTCATCTCCACGTTACTACAGGATCCCTGACACCAGTAATCCCAACCCTGCTGCTTAGTAGAACCGCAGGGGAGTTCTTTACAATCCCAATTACAGGCCTTTGCCTAAGACCAATGCAATTAAACATTCCTGAGTGACTGAGCAGGCACTGAACTAGACCCAGGGTAGGTCGGGAAGGGTTGGTCCAAATGAATGTGGTTCCTGTTCCCACAAAACATACAGTCTTCAGAAAAACAGGTATTGATCAAATAATCACAAATTGCTATAACATGCTACAAAAGGAAAGACTAGGGTCATTGATAGTTTGTAAAAGCTCTCTAGATGATTCTAAAGTCAGCCAAGGTTGAGAATCACTGCCCTCACCCACACCTGTGTGAACAGAAATACTCCTTCCACAATTGTCCTGTTTTGAGTATACCATCTCTTTTCAGACCCACACATCCCTTTACCTCTTCATTTCATGTTCATCTGGGGGAGAGAGGAGGAGAGAATTGTTTAGTGAATTCTTTCTGCAATCCTAATAAGCCCGTTTCTCCAAAAAGTGGCAAAAGAGAGGCTATCCGATATTTCAAAACGAGAGGCATCTACCTATGCACTTCGTGTCTATGGGAGAGTAAAAATGTCTTTCACTCAAATACGCTGAATTTGACATCATTCTACTTGGACAGGAGGCTGAGAGTGCGTGTTGATGGGGCTTACAGATACCATCCCTGAATTCATTTATGTTCGCTCTTTCTTTTTGATTGATTAATGTATTTATGTCTTTTTCTGAACACTGCTTTGCTGTGTCCCTTAGATGCTTATACGTAATTCTTGAATTGTCACTGTTTTCTAACTTGGGTTTTCACTTCCTTGCTGACTCAAGAATTGTTAAGGAGCAAATTTTTAAATTTCTAATGGAAGATTTTTGTTTTGTAAGTTTCAGTGCTAACTTTAGTTGGCTGTGCTTCTTAATTTGTCCACTTAAACATTTTTAAAGCCTCCTATTTTTAATGTGTTCCATCTTTTCTCTTTTATTTTCTGTTATTTCTGCTTGATGAATACTGAGACTATGCTAGTCAGTGTGCACATTTCATCAGTGTGGTATCTTCATTACACATTATTGCATACATTAGTATCTTCAAATCCCTTTTTTGATTCCATGAATGCTTTTTGCCCTGCATTCTACCTAGGCTGATATTAAGATCTCAACCTCTGCTTTCTTAATGCTGTCATTTGCTGGTGTATTTGTGCCTGTTGCTTTATTTTCAACCTCTTTTCAGTCACTTTGTCTTAGGATCATCTCTTGTCCACAATCAGGTGTTTCTTTTTAAATTAAGCTGGAATTTTTTTTAAGTAGGAGAGTTAAGTTCATTTATATTGATTAATATAGCAATCTTAGTTCTGCCATTTTAAGTATGTTTTTCATTTTTCAGAGTTTCATTGTTTAGGTTTTTGTCTTTGGAGACTCCGCCCCTGTGAATTTTGGGTTGCCCGTTTCTGTCTTCTACAGCTATCTTTTTTCCCCTCTTTATTCCTTTTAGACTCTCATTTTGTTTGCATTTATTTTGTTAGTTTTCCTCCCTTCTATTTCCTATGTTCTTTACTATATTTTCAGTGCTGTCAATTCTTTATGCTCTTTACAGTTTTGCCGTTTTTTTCCTGTGATGGTTTCGAGGCTGTTTTTCTATTTCTTTCCTGCCAGCTCACACATCGTCTCCTGTTGTGTTACCCTAGCTTTTCTGATTTGTCACATGCTTCCTTTGGGGTTTTTATTCATAAAAGCAATTATGTCATTTTTTAAAAAATTTCAGAGCAAAATGTTTACTCAAAATTTTTATGAATTCTATAGGAACACGTTTTAGATGGATCTTTTTTCTATTGCTACTTGTTTCTCCTGTTAGTATCTTTAATAGTCTCTATATCAGTGATGCGCTAATGTATTTTGATTGCTCATTATAGAATGAGTTAGATTCCCTGGACCAACTCTATCCAGGAGTTTCCCGTAGGTGAGAGAGAAGTCAGGGCCATCCTCCAGTTGGCAGGTTTTAGAACCCAAAAGCCTTTCTTCTCGACTGCCACAGAGATGGCAGTTTCCTGTCGGTATGGCACGTTGGTTTCATTCTTTGTAGGGTCCCACCTCCTCTGCTTCTCTGAACCAAATCAGATCCAAAGTGAAAACATGTAAATTTATACTACTGAGAAGGAGCCCCTTGGTATCAAGAAGTGTTTTCTTTCTGGTACTTTCTGAGACCTGATATCACGAGACCTTCTCTGTATTCTCCATGTTTCTCTTCACTTTCTTCCACATGGCTTCTGCTATATCTGAGTCACTTTCAGCAGCTCTTTTATGTATTTTGGAGCCCAAATACTGCCTCTGTCTTCTAGTTTTACAACAACAACAACAATAATAATAACATAAAAAACAGACAGTTAAATTAATTTTCTTTCTCTGTATTGTTATAGGAGACCAGTTCCAAAAAAGGAATGGGGAAACGTTAATTTATGCTGCCATGTCTATATCAGAGGTTCCTAGGGTTACCAGATTAACAGGTCAATTTAGTTAAACAGATAATTCAAGTCAAAATGAAATTGTTTATTTACCGATAAAATTGACCAATTATTTAACATCGTGTAGATAAAGACAAACTAGACACTGGGAGCCTTTTTCTTTCTCCTTGTAAACAATCTCACCCACTCCCATAATTTTTAAATGACATCATTATACCAGTGTCCCCATATTTTTATTTCCTCCCCAGATCTATATAGCAAACCATTAACATGACATCTTCCCTTCATATCTAAGACATCTTAAACTCAACCTGTCTTGGATTCAGCATTTGATCTCCAGCTTCCAAATCTGTTCCTCCCTAAATCTTAACCAATGTAAATAAAAGACCTGTCTCTACAGCAAGCACTCAAGGAAGAAATCAAGGCTTATTCTGACACCACCATCTCTCCCTCCACCTATCTTATGCAACGTTGAAGCTTCATGGTTACTTCCGGTTATCTCCAAACTCTCTCTTAAATGGATCCACTTTTCGTCATCTTTTCTACCTTCCCTGAACCATAAAACACCTTTGATCACTTTCTAACTGCTGTTAGTGATTCTGCACTCTACTCTTTCTAACCCATTATCCAGAAAGGTCTTTTTCAAATTGCAAATACAATCACATCACTCCCTGCTTAAGGAGCATCAATAACTTTGCCTGTTACAAATTTCAAACATGGTCTACAAAGTTGTCTTGACCATCTCTTCACCTCACATCATCTCTACCATTCTCACTCACAGATTCATTTTGTTCAAGAGCCCTGGCCTTCATTAAGTTTCACCATTAAGATACGCTTGCTCCTCTTAAAATCTTTTATTTTATTTGAGATGGAGTTTCGCTCCCAGGCTGGAGTGCAGTGGCACAATCTCAGTTCACTACAACCTCTGACTCCTGGATTCAAGCAATTCTCCTGCCTCAGTCTCCGGAGTAGCGGGGATTACAGCTGCCCACCATCATGCCTGGCTAATTTTTTGTATTTTTAGTAGAGACAGGGTTTCACCATATTGGCCAGGTTGGTCTTGAACTCCTGACCTCAGGTGATCCACCCGCCTCGGTCTCCCAAAGTGCTGGGATTACAGGCATGAGCCACCATGCCCGGCCCTCTTCCAATCTTTTCCATGCTGTTTTCTCTACCTGGTGCACTATCCCCACCCCTCCACTCCTTTTGCTTCCCTAGGCCCTACTCAATGTTCAAGTTTCAACTTTAAAGGACTGTAGGTTTCCCATTTATTCATACTCCTCAGCATCTAGCTCGGTGCCTGCACATACTAGATTTTCAGTACATATTTTTTTAGTGAAATAAACTATCTAAACCTGTCTTAGACATTGTGAATGAGAAGTAGCATTTTTTTTTTTTTTTTTTTTTTTTTCTGATACAGAGTCTCACTCTGTCACCCAGGCTGGAGTGCAGTGGCATGATCTTGGCTCACTGCAACATGTGCCCCCAGGTTCAAGCGATTCTCCTGCCTCAGCTTCCTGTGTAGCTGGGATTACAGGCGCCTGCCACTGCACCCGGCTAATTTTTGTATTTTTAGTAGAGATGGGGTTTCACCATCTTGGCCAGGCTGGTCTTTAACTCCCGACCTCATGATCCACCCACCTCAGCCTCCCAAAGTGCTGGAATTACAGGTGTGAGCCACCGTGCCCGGCCGAGAAGTAGCCTATTTTAAAGGAATTTTTGCAAGTCTTGTTGTTTTTAAGTATTAATAATTTTTAAAGTAAAGCATTTCAGAAGTTATAAGCATGAAGTGTATACCTGGCTTTGACTGTTCCTCCATAAATGAGGGATTGGGGAGGTTGAAACCACAGGCCTGGGGATCACTGGCACATGCACGCAAGGCAGGGCGGATCCTGCCAAGAAATCTTAGGGCCAGCCTCCCCATTAATGGTAGATCTGTTCCTTTAGCAGCCAGGCTAAGGAAAGTGGTACAGGAAACAGAACAGCTTAGGCACAACGATAATTCTCATCGACCAGCCTACATGCAGAGGCTCAGGCCCAGGCTGTGAGAGAGAGGGGCAGATGCTAGCGGGCATGGAGTGACATAAAAGGAATAGCATTAGGAGATATACCTAATGTAAATGACAAGTTAATGGGTGCGGCACACCAACATGGCACATATATACATATGTAACAACGTTGTGTATGTGTACCCTAGAACTCAAAGTATCATTTAAAAAAAAAAAAAAAAAAGAAAACTATTTTAAGGGGATATAAAAGGAAAAGAGGAATAGCAATAGACCCAAGGAAAATTAGGAGGGCCTTAAGAGCCTTCCACCCCACCAAAAGGCAGGAGGCCTTCGACACTGTTCATAACACGCTCCTGAAGGAAAAGGAGTGAGAAGGTACCCCAGATCATACTTCTCAGAGACTAAGTGAGAAGGGGAATTTCTGAAGCTAATTTGGGAATTTGAGAAGGGGTGTTGATTCTGACTGTTAGACAGTGAGCTATTTGGATACATTCAATTTCAAGGGTAGGCAGGACTTAGATATCTTGGAAGCAAGAGAATAAATGGAACCCCAAAAAGAACCAGGAGTCCAAGTAACAGAAATAAGTAAGGAACTTGCTCTGAAGCAGGCCAAAGCCGAAACGGTAAGGATGAATGGGTCTTTCTGGTCATGGCTACTTGACTGAGGCATTTGAGAAGCATCAGCGCAGTTGATTATGTTTCCTTAAAATAAGAAAAGAGAAGGTAAAGCTGCTTCAGGAAAGAACTAAAATGTGTTCTAAGCAGTAAAAACATGAACAGGAAATTCTCCACAGGAGCATTTCCAAATGAATAGGCAGGATTACATTTCTCTCACTGATTTTCAATGTTGAACTTTTTAAGTGCTGAACACCAAACAAGTATCAAGGTGGCTTTTCTCTTTGCTAAATAGAGAAATAAGCAGACACAATATTTATTAAAATTCTGCTCAGTAGCATGCCTTTTCCAATTTACACCAAATTACTTTGCAGTCTTTTATAATCACCTCTCTTCCTGACATCACGTTCAACTAAATTCCATTGTTTTGTATTTATAAAACTGCCTTCTAGAAATCTGAACCAGAAACCAGGGAAATCCCTTAACACAACAGAGACTGAGTTTGTTCACATTAAGCTGAGTTTGGTGCATTAGGGGTGATGCTCAGATTCATTCGTTCATTTGTAGTGAAGATATTTATTGAGCACCTACTACAGGCTGGGTGCTTCTCTAAGAACTTAATGTAGGAACAATGAACAAATCAGACAAAGCTTCTGCTCCCATAGAACTTAAATTCACGGAGAAGGCAGATTAAGCAAGTAAACAAACAAACCAAATACTCTGAGATGACAATAAATGCTAGAAATAAAATAAAACAGTCTGGTATGAGAAAGACTGATGGGGGTAGGGCTCTGTGTTAATGAGGCACTGAGAAGAGCCAACCTGGGAGGTGATATTGCAGTTGAGATTAGAATTAGACAAAGGGGCCTGCCCAGCTTGGAGGCAGAGAAGACAGTTGTAGGCAGGTGTACTAGCAAGGGCTAAGATTCATCTGAGGGATGGAAAAGAGGCCCTCAGGGAGGCGCAGCCAGGACAGGCATGGGTTAGAATCCAAAGCCCCACAGTGTTGGTGGCCACCACAAGGCGTTTGGATTTGGGAAGGGCTCCCAGAGTCACCCTCTTGACAACAAGGTTCCACTGGCTGATCTGGCCATCTCAAATTAGTCCTTCTAAATTCTAGGCAGAATCAGACATGCCCTTGCAGGCAGTTTGGCCCAGATTAGCCACCTGCCCCTCAGCATTGACCCAAAGCTTATGGAGCCAATGTGAGAATTATGAAGCTGCCCCTCCCCGACCTGCCGTCACCATCACCAATGATGGAAGGGGAGGGTGTGGCCTCGCTTGACTCCTCCTCATAAACCAAACCCTCCCGAAGCAGCTGGTGACAGCAGGTGGCCTGTGCAGGTCCCTGGACCTTCTCTCCTTTACCCAGCACTTCTGCTCCTTATGGGCCCCACCACTGTGGCGTCTTGAACATGCCCTGAAGCAGAGGGCTGGCTCCCTCTGGGGCCTCCTGCAACCACAGTACCCCGCCCCCTTCCCAAGGTGAGCTCAGTCCCAATAGCTGCCACTGCCTCATCCCAGCTACTTTTTGTGCATTCCTGTGTTCACCCCGTAGACATGGCCTGAGCAACTGTAAAATGTCAGGGCCCTGTGCTGGGTGGTTTCTACTGCATCCCAACCCCTCCTCCCACCCGGGGGCAGTGGGAGATGTAGTACTTAGTCCCAGATTCACTGCTTTACCTCCATTCTACCGTCACCCATTAATCCAAACTCACCTCGCCTCTCACTTACACTAGAACAATGGTATGCTGGCTCTAGTTCCTTCTTTGTTTTTTTGTTTGTTTTGTTTGTTTGTTTGTTTGTTTGAGAGGGAGTCTGGCTCTGTTGCCCAGGCTGGAGTACAGTGGCGTGATCTCGGCTCACTGCAAGCTCCGCCTCCCGGGTTCTCACCATTCTCCTGCCTCAGCCTCCCGAGTAGCTGGGACTACAGGCGCCCACCACCACGCCCATCTAATTTTTTGTATTTTTAGTAGAGACGGGGTTTCACTGTGTTAGCCAGGATGGCCTCAATCTCCTGACCTCGTGACCCGCCCGCCTCGGCCTCCCAAAGTTTTGGGATTACAGGCGTCAGTCACCGCGCCCAGCCTCTAGTTCCTTCTTGAAATTACTTCATACCAGATCACGGAATAACAATCACAATGCTCTTTTATTTGGGACAGAGTCTAGTCATGGGATGAAGGGTGGGGGCTTTACAGCCAGGCCAACCTGAGTTCCAATTCCAGTTTTGCTACTTGCTACTGTGTGACGTCGGACAAGAGCTTTAACCTTAATACAGTTCAACTCCCACCTCTATAAAATATGGAGATATGATTTCCACCTTAAAGGTTGCTGTAAGAAAGAAATGATATAAAATAAACGATGTAAGGCGCTTATCATAGTGCCTATCCCTGTAAGCACTTGATAAAAGGTCATTTTCATTTTGCTTTTGTTATAATCCCCGGGGTTTGTAAACAGGGCTTGGCTTTTGTTTGTGGCTGTGTTTGTCCTCTGGTCATTACACACAGATAGTATCAAGAAACATGTTCTAACCAGAGAAGTCAATTCCTGAATGCTTCATGCTAACCAACCAGAGAGCACACTCTACACAGTAAAAGAGAGGAGGTGAAGGTGAAATAGTAGAAAGAATGAATACCCACGGGGGGCTACTCTGTTCCAGGCACTCTTCTCAATGTGTTATAGCTTTCAAAAAACTTCATCCTCAACACAACCTCAGGAGGTAGATTTTTGCAGAAGAGGAAACTAAGGCACAAGCAATTTGAGTTTCAGTAATTTCAGCAAGGCCAAACAGTCAGTAAGTGATAGAAGTGAGATCTGAACCCCAGCAGACAGACTCCAAGACTGCACTCTTAACCACATGCTAATCAAGACTCAAGGTCATTTTTAAAAGAGCAAAATGCAGGGATGAGGAAGTCAGCAGTTTGATTTCTTCCAGGATCCACATGATGGTTTCAGGTGAGCTGGAAATTTTTCTGGATGCAGGGATGTAGGGCAGAAGACATAAAAGTATCTCAACTAGAGTCAGAATGGATGGAAAGGAAAAGATGAGAGAAGGAAACCCAAAGCCTGGGCTAATCTGATGCATCAGGTTAAGAGGCAGGAGCAGAGCTTTTACAAACACATCAGAGAGAAAAAAGAAATATCGAGGAGAAAGTGGTCCCATTAATAAATAAGGAAGGCAAAAATAAATCAATGAAGATCTTTCAGCGACTGAACTCCTCAATTTGCTTTCCAAAATTGGATTTTAAGGAGAAAAGTAAAGAGGTAGAAGTCAGAAGAAGCTGAGCGATACCTTGACAGAAGCTATCAAAGGAAGTAGATGTGAATAGAAGGACATGCTGTTTACCTGAATCAGGTATTCAGGTATATGCAACAAAAGCAAGCAAACAGGCTAAACGTCAATCAGGGATAGAATCCAGAAGGTAGAGGCTGTCCACGTGTTTTTGGCTCAGTCTCCTATGTCAATGAGTGTTGCCTCACTTTCCAACCCAGTCTCCATAGATACCCCTTCCCCATTTATTCATTGGTTTATTACATATTTATTGCCTAAGAGTGGCTAAACCCCCTGCTTTGCCCTAGAGGAGCCTATGATCTTATAGGAAAAGCTGATGTGTAAAGAAATCATAAATATGCAACGTGAGAAGCCCTACAATTGAGAAACATACAGGGCCATAGGGATCAAAAACAGGAGAACAAGGAACTCTGCCTAGAGCAGTCAGGAAAGGCTTCACCAAGTCGGGGCATTAGCTGAGAAGGAAAGACAGAGAACAACGGCAGGGCAGAGTAGTGGGAGGAATAGTACGTGCAGGAGTGTGGCACATGGAGGGAGCTACAAGCAGCTAAGTTCGAGTAGGCACAGGAGACGGAAGGGAGAGAGGGGAGATGAGACTGGACAGGTAGGAGGGGTTCAGGTCATAAATGGTTTGTATTCCATGCTAAGGATTTTGAACCCATCTCGTGGGCTACAGAGAATGATGAGAGTATTGAAAGTGGGAAAGTGGTATGATCAGACATTGTTTTTTTTTTAAGAAAAATAACTTTAATAGCAATAAGTGACTAAGACTAAAGGTGGAAAGGCTACTAAAGGCCACTAGAGGTGGGTAAGACTAAAGTAGGAAGCCATGAAGAACACTGTTGCAGCAGTTCAGGGGAGATTTGAAGAGGGCCTGACATGGCCACAGGGACAGAAAGAAAAGAAATTATTTGAGACATATTTAGAAGATCGTGCCAAACGCAGCAGAGCGCACATTAAGACAAAGTCTGAAAATAACCCATTGGGTTGTGCAATTAGGAGGTCATTTGTGCTAGAAGGGGTGGAGCAGGCAGAAGCCATGAGGAGTGTACTGAGGATTGATTAGGAAATTCACACCTGAAGGCAGAAGTCAGCCTGTGAAGGGAGGATGAGCGCACTAGGGCCATAGGGAGATATATGGGAGAGGGTGCACTATGGTTGTAGTTACTGGTGAAGGGACAAGAACCTGTAGGAAAAGCAGGTGAAGACACGTCATAGAGGGACAGAGTGATAGAACAGGAAGGCACAGGAGAAAGGCTGTGAGACTGGAGGTGTGAGCATAGATTGGTTTCTCAGAGAGAAGTAACTGAGAGTTGGACTTTGTGCCATGTGGTTTCTAAGTTTTCTATAAAGTGGGAGGTAGTGGGAAGATTTGGGGAAGGTTTGGAATCAGCTTAGGTGACTGAGAAATTACTGACTACAAATGAATGAAAGGATTGTTGAACTCTGTCAAGGACCCAGATGACACTGTAAAACAAACTTTGCAATGGCACCACCCCTTGTATTTGGGCAAATTTCCTCTATGATATTCAGCACCCCTGCTGTTGTTTTGGCTGTACAGTTCTCCCTCCCATCCTCCAATTTTCTGCAGCGATCACTATCCCTTCTGTTCATGTAGGGATAGCAGCAATGACTATGCCACAATTGACTGGTCCTGCAGCATGAAACTGATCCCATCTTGGTATATCAGAACCCCTCCCTCAGGAATTTAAAACTGGATCTAAAAGCTTCCATCTAAGTCTACCTTCTCTGAAACTGTAAATTCAGAAATTACTGATGGAAGACATTCTTACCACGAGGATAAAAAGAAAAGAAAAATGCAGCAAGAAAAGAGACAGCGGCAGAAGCACAAAGAGAAATGGAGATGATGATACAGATAATTTCCTAGACTTCCTGTAGTACTCCAGCCCCTATTTCTAGGTCACTCAGAACCCTAGTTGCATCCCTGCAGCTTTTTTATGATTTTTTTTTTTTTTTTTTTTTTTTTGGTCTAAAATTCTCTTAGGTTGACTGAAGGAGGTTTCTGTTACTTACAACCCAAAAATTTCTAACTAAAACAATGGCAAAGGCAGATTGTTGGATTTACCCAGATGTGAAGCATTTGCAGGTACAGCCATGCCAGGATAAGAGAGCAAGGGAGAAGTAGAAGAGAGGGCTAGAGAGACTGAGGGGATCCCCCAAAGGTCCAGGCTCCTTGTAAGCAGTGTTCTCAATCGTGGCTGTGCTTCAAGATCACTGGGGAGATTTCAATACTGCTGCCTGCTCCCCAGCCTCTGAGCATTGTGTTGAGCAGTTTGGGGTGAGAGAGATGATTCCAATATGCATCTAGAAAATCCACGATAGGCCTAATAGACATGAGAGGAAGGGAGGACCAAGGACTTGAAGGTTTTAGGGAAGAACAGATGTTGAGAGAATACAGGAAGGAGGAAGCTGAAAGGAGACAGGAAGCTGGGAAGAGGGCTGGATGCTGGAGGTTGATGTTTCAGAACGGATCTGTCTTAGGTGGATTGTTCTCCATGTGGGTGGATAACAAAGGTGCCAATGGAGAGAATTATGAAGCAAGAAGGCCAGATGGATTCATGGCACGAACACAACAGCCCCAAGAGGAAGGCAGGTTTTAGAGTGGAGAAGAGACCACAAATAGGAGCCTGAGATTTTTTTTTTCTAGAATTCTCTTAGGTTGACTGAAGGAGGTTTCTGTTACTTACAACCCAAAAATTTCTAACTAAAACAATGGCAAAGGCAGATTGTTGGATTTACCCAGATGTGAAGCATTTGCAGGTACAGCCATGCCAGGATAAGAGAGCAAGGGAGCAGTAGAAGACAGGGCTGGAGAGACTGAGGGAAATCCCCTAAAGGTCCAGGCTCCTTGTAAGCAGTGTTCTCAGCAGCAGCAATGAGAAAATAGAAAGTTAGGCCACATCCATACCCCATGGAGCTATTAACCCATGGCATGGCCCAAGGGAAGCATTGGAATAGAGGCCAAGAACACAGAGGTGGATCTGAATTTGAACCTCACCTCTGCCACTCCCTGCTGAGTGGCCTTGGGCAAGGTTCTTTGCTTCTCTAAGCCTTCGTTTCCATATAGGTCGAACTGAAGTGCTTTATAATGCATGAAGAGTACATAAGATAGTATATAAAAATAAGTGCTCAGTACTCAGTTTCTGTCACCTTTGAAGGGGGTCTCAAAGGGCAGAGCAGAAAGTTTTGGTGACTAAGTTGGGTGAGGAAGAGGAGAGTTAAATGGGCACGAATGTATAGGAGGGGACCTGGAAAGACAGCCTTTATTTTGGAATTGACCAAGGAGGACGGGGATGAGGGACACAAATGTGTGAACTCATCTCAATCTTCCTAGTGGCCTTTTGTTTTCTTTCGCTGCTAGAACAAACTACCACAAACTTAGTGGCTTAAAACAATACAGATTTATTATCTTGCAGTTCTGTATGTCAGAAATCCAACACAGGTCTCACTGGGCTAAAATCCAGGTGTCAACAGGGCTGTGATTCCGGAAGTCCTTGTCCTCCTTTTTTCTGCATTCCCCAGCTTATGGTCCCCTTCCTCCAACTCCAAAGCCAGCAGCATTGATTTTCCCTAATCCTTTTTCCATCATCATGTCTTTTTCTTTTTTATTTAATGAAAGGTACTTATTTATTTGAACTGTTGGTTTGTTGGTTTGTTTTAGAGACAGGGTCTCACTATCTTGCCCAGGCTAAACTTGAACTCCTGGGCTCAAACATTCCTCCTGCCTCAGCCTCCATCCATGTCTCTTTCTGACCACAGCTGGGACAATTTTTCTGTCTTTAAGAATCCTTGTGATTACATTGGGTCCACCTAAAAAATCTAGGTCACTCTCCTCATCTCAAAGTCCTTAACTTAATGACATCTGCAAAGTCCCTTTTGCCATGTAAAGTAACTACTCCCCAGTTTTGGGGATGAGAACCAGAATGTCTTGGGAGTGGGACAGATGACTATTCTGCCTGCCACATATTGGGATAAAGAGGCTAGCTGCAACTTCTGTCTGTAGACCCAGATTTCTGCTATACTATCAGCAGCACGAAGCAGGTTGGAAATTCACTCAGAGCTCCAAGTGAAATGGAGGTGCAGAGTTGTTTTGATGTCTGTGCACTGTTCTGGCCAGGCAGAGGGCAGCTGGGTTAGGAAAGAAGGATGCACAGAGAGTCAGCCTTCATGTTCATTCACCTCAGGGTGCATCTTGGACCAGCTGGCAGTAGTGGGCATGATGTGCAGGGATGGATAACTGACCACAGAACTGGCTAGAGTCAATATGATGCCAAAGGTGAGTGTGGACTTGCCCTTTATGTGGTTTGAGCTTCCTTTCCAACAAGTACCTTCTGCCGTCTGGAGACGCAAGCTTGCCAGAGAATGTGCTTCTTCTGTAAAGTCAATTTTCCTCTCCACATTTCCAACCTGCTCCCACCCCAGTCTCATCAAAATTTGTCTTCAAAAACTGCTGTTTGAAAAGGATCTGCTGCTTAAATATATCTTGAGGTGAGTGATTATCAGGTTTAACATATTCTTTTTCCCAGGAGTATTTTCATTTTAATAAGAAATCATGTCTTAACCCAAAGGAAAGAATTGCTACTCGTGGGTTTTGAGAGTCTTGCACAAGCTGGGAGGAGGAAGAGAAAGCCTAGGCATATCTCAAATCAAACCATGAGGGTAGGCACCTACCCCGTATGACCAAGCAAGGGTAGGACCAACTCCACAGTCAGACACTTCATCTGACTGCCTGCCTCTAATATCTTTGAGGCTATGGATTCTAGCTTCTCCCTCCCCAGCAGGCACTGCCTTGCTACACAGCTTCACACAAGAACGCCTCTCACTTACTTCCACCTCTCACTTCTGCCTCTCATGTCCCAGATTTAGGAAATCATTCTGACCAACTTCCTGTCAAATCTCACCAGATACAACTGCAGCAAAAGAGGAAGCCCTGTCATGGGCATTGTTTTAAACCAGATCTGACAGCCTATCTGGAGAGGAAGGAGGAAAAGGTGGGTATTGGCAGTGGAGAGATTAGAAGACTTAATAGCTTCTCTCCATATTTAACTTTTATGATTCTGCAATCCTTGAAACATTAATAACCTATTGGATAACATCTGAGATCTCCACCCCCCAGCTCTAGGAATCTTGATATTTAAAAGGGGCCTTTCAGGGAATTGGCAAGCAAATTTTTTTTTTTTTTTTTTATGACTTTGCACTCCTGCTTCTGTCAGACACAGTGAAATGTTTTCCATTGCATAGACAAGTTTCCTCTCATTGATTGGAACCTTTTATCTGGGCATCAGACATTATCATTCCCAGCACAGCTTTGGACTTGCTGATAGCCAAGAAGTATTCTGATGGTTAGCACACCCAGTCAAACCTACCCCTGATTTCCTCCACTGTTGCTCTGATGAGAAAGAAGTTTCAAGATTCCAGATCACTCCTTTGCAATGCAAAAGGGAGCATCTTCATCCCTGTCCTGTGGAGTCAGGCTGGTCCATGGGGTTGTCACTAAGGTGTGCCATTAAGGAGCCACGGTGTGCTAAACCATCTTTAAAACTGTTCTTTAGGGACTTGCTGGGAATAAATGAGGTAATAGTAAGTGGTAGGGAATAAAATGACTAGCCCTGTCTGTGTGGTTCCCAATACTCAGGTATAGCTCTGGTTGCAATAGAGGGTTGTCTATTGCAGGGAACTCCCATAATTCAGTGAGTCCATGTTGCCACTACAGTCAGCTAGCCCACATACACGGCAAGGTGCCATCAGCTGATGGCTGAGATTCCTACCTCTTCTGTTCTAACCAAAGGACAACAAAAAGGATAAATAGTGAACCAAAAGTAAGATCTAGGGAGACACCTACAAAAATTAAGTAAAACAATGAGCTAGCAATTGCGCTCTTAGAGATATACCCAAGAAAATTGAAAACATGTCCACCCAAAAACCTGTAGAGGGATGTTCATAGAAGCATTATACATAATAGCCAAAGGGGGGAAGCTACCCAAATGTCCATCCACTGATGAACAGATAAACAAAATGTGCTATATCCATACAACAGAACATATTTGGCCATAAAAGGGAATGAAGTACTGATACTTGCTACAACATGAACTTTGAAAACATTATGCTATGTAAAAGATCCAGACACAAAATACCACAAATTGAATGATTCCATTTGTTTGAAATACCCAAAATAAGAAAATCCAGAGAGACAGAAAGTAGATTGCTGACTGCAATGGGCAGGGGAGAAGGGAAAATGGTGAATGACTGCTAATGGGTATGAGGTTTCTTCTAGGGAGATGGAATGCTCTGGAAATAGGTAGTGGTGATGGTTGTATCACTGGGTGCATATACTAAAAACCACGGAATTGTGCACTTTAAATGAGTGGATTTTATGGTATGTGAATCATATCTCAATAAAAAAATCAAAAATTAAAAAGCCATTGCAGTACAAGAAAGAGTAAGCAAGGAATGAAGGAATGAAGAATGACTGGGACTGGCTAAGAGGGTTACATGGATCACCCATTCATTCAGCACAGTTTTATGAGCACCTATCATGCCCGGTCTTGTTGCAGACAGAGCTGACTTAGAGCGAATGAGACAGATGTGGCTCCTGCAGTCTTGACGTATCCCATCTGGTAAGTGAAATAGACATTAATTCAACAACGTACAAATAAGTATGAGATTACAATAGATTACAAGAGATGGATGAATAGATGGATGATAGGTGAATAGATAGAAATATATATATTATATATATAGAGAGAGAGAGAGCACATACTTATGAAATATGGAATCCTACTATATTATGCAACATAACTTAATAAATCTTTTTCAATCGGACTCCAGAGATATTACAAATGAGTCATCAGTAACATCCTAATAGCTAAAGACATTTTGGGTTTTCTCGATCCTTAAGTCAAAAGCATTTCTCCTTGAGGTTTCAACAGTGGTAAATGACATAGCATTGAAGCAGTCATTCTTACCACTGATGGGAAAGCCAGAATGGTTGCTCATCTCCTACCCTGTGAGCACTGGCAGAATAAGGCAGGCAACTACCAAGATGAAACCAGAGAGGGTCAGGCAGGGTGGCTCAGCCTGCAATCTCAGCACTTTGGGAGGCCGAGGGGGCTGGATCACTTGAGGACAGGAGTTCAAGACCAGCCTGGCCAACATGGCAAAACCCTGTCTCTACTAAAAATACAAAAATTAGCTGGGCATGGTCGTATGTGTCTGTGATCCCAGCTACTCAGGAGGCTGAGGCAGGAGAATCACTTGAATCCCAGAGGTGGAGTTTGCAGTGAGCCGAGCTCATACCACTGCACTCCAGCCTAGGAGACAGAGTGAGATTCTGTCTCAGGAAAAAAAAAAAAAAAAAAGGGCCAGGTGTGGTGGCTCATGCCTGTAATCTCAGCACTATGGGAGGCCGAGGCCAGTGGATCACAAGGTCAGGAGTTCAAGACCAGCCTGGCCAATATGGTGAAACCCCATCTCTACTAGAAAAAATACAAAAATTAGCCAGGCATTGTGGCGCACGCCTGTAGTCCAGCTACTTGGGAGGCTGAGGCAGGAGAATCACTTGAACCCAGGAGGTGGAGGTTGCAGTGAGCCGAGATCACACCACTGCACTCCAGCCTGGGCGACAGAGTGAGACTTTGTCTCAAAAAAAAAAACAAACAAACAAAAAAACAAAAAACAAAAAGAAATCAGAGAGGCATAAACTTGAGACTTTACATATGGGGGAAATTAGACCCTTAGAATTGGAGTGAGTCACCCAAGTCTGGCAACTTGTGATGATAGAGCTTGGCCTTGAACTCACAGGAAGTCTACGCTCCAGGGTCTGAGCTCCTAAACACTAGCTGTGTTGCCCTCCTGTTTGAAAGGGAGCTATCCTAAAACAATAGTAATAAATAATCACGGATGATGTGGTTTGCATCTGTGTCCCCACCGATTCTCATGTCTGATTATAATCCCCAGTGATGGAGACGGGACCTGGTGGGAAGTGATTGGATCATAGCGGGTGGGTCTTCATGATTTAACACCATCCCTCTTGGTGCTGTTGTGATAGTGAGTTCTTGTGAGATCTGGTTGTTTAAAAGTGTGTGGCACCTCCCCTGCTTTCTCCTGCTCCAACCATGTAAGACCTGCCTGCTTCTGCTTGGCCTTTCGCTATGGTTGTAAGTTTCCTGAGGCCTTCCCAGAAACAGAAGCCACTATGCCTCCCATACAGTCTGTAGAACTGTGAGCCAATTAAACCTCTGTTCCTTATAAATTGCCCAATCTCGGGTATTTCTTTATAGCAGTGCAAGAACTGGACTACTGTGCTTTCCCCTCAAGGTAATCTCCTTTCACTTCAACCAGGGCCTTGTTGGGGAAAAATATGTATGTCACATCTCAAGAGGAGACTCCTTAATGACAGAAACTAAGGGAACCTCAAAGGCAGAAAGACAGACTTTGAAAGCTTCACTTTCTCGATATCCAACCTGTTTCATAAAAGGCCACATGCCATGTCCACCACATATTCAGTCAGCTTCTTACCAGCTCCAGGATCTTCACTCTCAGCAGCTGGCTGGCAATCCTGTGACTGCTGCTCCCCGAGCCCAGGGCTCTCCCTCCCATCTCTTTTCTCTCTCCGTTTCCCTCTTTTGCTTGGGCATCAACCGTCCATGACCCTCTTTCCTTTCTCCTGACTCACTTTCTTTCTCTCTTTTCCCTCCCTCCTTCTCATATCTCTTCCTCATCTCACAAGAGATTATTAAATATCCTCATACTAAATAGTTTAATATGTGTGTCAAGTTCATAATACCGCTATACATTTATTTATACTCAGAAGCTCATAAATATATAAAGGAATGCTACATAAATAGATGCTCATCACTTCATCCAGTTTCTGAAGGAACCTTACTCAGGCTCAGTCCTCCAGTGAGCTGAGTTTGTCTCTAAGAATCTAAGCATTTCCCCTGGTGAACATTCTAATTTCTGTCCGGTCCTTTCTTTGTATATATTTCCAGTATCCTTAAGAATGATCTTTGAGAAAACAACACGGAAGAAAAAATAAAGATAGAAAGTCATGATAATGTCTAACGTGTATTTTGAGTTTTGTATCTGCAAGGCTTCACAAATACTGTCCTATTTAAACTCACAACAACTCCATAGCTAATGAAAGTATCATTGAATACCTATATGGATCATCTCATTTAGTGGGAGAAGAAAATAAGGCTTCAAGAAGCTGAACAACTGCCCGGTGCATGCACGAGAAAGAGGCAGAGCAAAGCTGAAGGCTCCTGACCCCAAGTAGAGCGCTCGTGTTACTTTACTACAACTGTCTCAGGGAAGAGGAAGAAGTCCAGAGATAGATGCATAAAGGAATATAAGTTGAGCGAGGAGAAGATCAAAGTCAAGAAAGAGGTGGGGGTGTGACAAAGACAAAAGAATAACTACTGCTCTGGAAGGCGGTTACGAAATCTTCAGTCAAAGTTTCGGAAGGAATGTCTCAAGATGGAATACGCAGGAAGTGGAAAGTTATTCTGCAGGTCAGCGTTTGACTAGGGATTGTGCTAGGCAGTGTTGGAGTTCTCGGACAGGGCCATGCCTCATGTCTCTGCAATGCTGTGGCTGTTACCCAGGCCCATGCACAGGGAGGAGGGGACCAAAGAGATGGGGTGCCCAGCCACAGGGCTCCCCTAGATATGGATTCTGCACAGCTGGCTTCAGGGACTAATTCATGTTAAAGAAATGTGTGCTTTCCTGAGCACCTATAGAGCACCAGGAATTATCTGGTTTGGAGGGAGAACGAAGAGCAATGAAACCCATCCTGCCCTCAGCAAGCTTGGCAGGGTGGAGGGAAGCCTGCTGATGCTGAGTGTAGATACAAAGCTATCTGCCTGTGAAGGGAGAGGGTATCCTTGCTACACACCTCGCCATTCATTGGGTATATTTTACCATTTGGAATACTGGTCCTAGGAGGTACTCCCTGTAAAAAGCAATCTGTGGTCAAGTCTGACTGCGTAATGGAATGTCTGCTTGAGTAAATGATAAGAAGAAAGCTATCTCCTCCCTGGCTGGGGGTGCTTGGATGCATATTTAATCCTGGCTCTGCCATTGATTAGCTATGTGAGCTTAGACCGCACATAACCAACTTTGTATTTTTGTTTACAGAGTGGTCTGTTAGGAAGCTTGTTGCCTGGTGCTCTGTTAACCTAACAATCAATGCAATGCCTCTGTCCACTGCTTTTCCTTCACCTCCCCCGACCTCATCCCAAACACACACACACACACACCCACATAGACACACACAAACACACACACACGCGTATGCACATACACACACACACACACATACACGCATATACAACATAGAGATACATGGACACAGACACATATACACATACAGACATGCGTACACACATACACACACATATATACATAGACATATACACACAGACACATACACATGTGTACATGCATACACACGCAAATACACACAGACACACACAGATATACACATACACACATACACCTACATACATACACACATAGGCACACACATACACACACACATACACATGGCTTCCTCTCCTAAGGGTTAACCAGCAGAATTAGGAATGAACTGCTGTCTCTTTCACAACTGCGAATTGACAGAAATGTTGACGTCTGCTGGGCTTTCAAATGCGAGGCGATCTTTTTGTTTCTCTCAGGCCACCCTCTTCTTGTACTCTTCGTACCAGCTATTCTGAAACTTTACCACAGACTTTGCAGCCTTCTATTCCCCCTTGAAGCTCACCAACATGTGGAGTGGTCTAGTGAGTGGCTCAGAGCAGCAGACTCTGAGCCAGGCTGCTTAGGGTCAAGTCACCTAAGTTCTCTAACATTAGGGTCCTCATCTATAGGAAAAAGGTGATCATTTATTCGGTTAGCAAATAACATTTGAGCATTGTCATAGTCTATTTGGGTTGCTATAACAAAACACCATGGACTGGGTGGCTTGCAAACAACTGAAATGTATTTCCCACAGCTCTAGACGTTAGGAAATCCAAGATCAAGATGCTAGCAAAGTTGGTGTCTGGTGAGGGCCTGCTTTCTGGTTCACAGATGGCACCTACTTGCTGTGTCCTCACATGGTAGGAGGAGCAAATGAGCTCCCTGGGACATATTTTATAAGTGCATTAATTTCATTAACGAGGGCTCCACCTTCCTGACCTAATCACTACTCAAGGCCCCACCTCCTAATACTACCACTTTGGAGGTTAGGAGTTCTTTCTTTTTTTTAATTTTTAATTTTTGTAGGTACATAGTAGGTATATATATTTATGGTATACATGAGATTTTTACCACATCAAAATAAATGGTGTATCCATCACCTCAAGCATTGATCATTTCTTTGTGTTATGAACATTCCAATTATATTCATTTAGTTATTTGTAAATGTACAATAAATTATTGCTGACTGTAGTTACCCTGTTGTGCTATCAAATACTAGATCTTATTCATTCTAACTAAATTTTTGTACTCATAGGATTTCATCATATGAATTTGGGGAGACACAAACATTTAGACCATAGTAGGTATTTATGTGCCAAGTACTCATCTTAGTCCTAGGAATTCAACGGGAGACAAGCTAAACAAGGTCCCTGCATTCATGGTATTTACATTTCATTGGGGGAAATTAATAGGATAATACATATCTCTTAATATTGATGTAGGGTTAGTAAGGTAATCCATTATTTCATTTAATCCACATTTAAGACCATACCTTTCTCATAATAAGTACTCAGCAAATATTAGCTTTTATGATGATTATATTATGGGGATGGGGTATAAATTTCTCTATAACCTTACAAACTTTTCTTCATCTACCCCTACTCTTACTTCTGTAGCAAATTAAAAAGTTGTGATCCTCAAAGCTACCCATGGTGGGTGAGACTACACCTTCCCCTATGGCCATGATCTTGGCACTTCACTCCAACTTGCTAGACCATAAGGAGGAGTTTCTCCCTCGACAGCTAGAGGGAGGGGAAGGACAGGAACCTCGAGATCAAAATTGGCCCGAGAATACCATAAATAAGTATATAGATGCTAGAAACCAGAGCATTTTTTAAAGTTTGAGTAGCTTTCTGGTTCACTGAAGGTGGAGCCATGGACTCCAACTGGAAAGAGATGACCATGAAACTGGCCCAAGTTCATGTGGCTGAAAAAGAGGCAGCACAGGATTTGAACTCAGGGCTCTCAGACTCCAGAGCCTATCTTGAGCTGCCTCACCACCTCCTCACTGCCTGGCCTGCTATTCCCAGATCGAGGGCACTGCCTCCCTGAAGCCTCCTTGATTGCCCCAAGTTGGAATCAGTGGCCCCTACTTCTGTGATTCTGCAGACAACCCCTATGGTTTATGGACAAGTGCTTTGATGGACATTTTAGCAGTGCAAAAGTAAGGCAAAAAGATTCTGCTAAAAGAAACAGATGTCCCAAGACACTGTTGCTGCAAGGAACAGGGGAACAGGGAAAATCATGACATCAAGGTAGACGGTTGCTTCTGGAAATGCATTTCAGCTAGGGGGAGAAGAGGACAATGAGGAATTATCCCATCTCTATTCCCTACCTGCCTTTTGGACTGAGTTTATGCCCCCATACTTTAGATATATGAGAGCTGGAAACTGACAGATCTTGATAATCTTGAGAGTCTTTCAAATTTGAGGCAAAAACTAAATACCAGAAACTGTCTACAGGAGACTGGAAGACTCTGGACATGAGAATTGACTTGGGCCCATGGGACATAGTGTGACCTAAGAGTAGGAGCAGGCCACCTTCTCTCTTCCTCTCCATGGGCCTGCCTGGCTTGGCAAGCTGAGGTCTGCAGCTCTAGAAGCACCTGGGATGACCACAGTGGTAGTGGTGAGCCTTACTTGAGTGGCCTCACAAGGCCTGGACCTCCTCAAGGGGAGCAGAACAGGAAGAACATGATGAGCACCATGTAGACTGTTGGTACTACAGAATAATTGGAAGAAATTAGGGGCTAAGTGCCTTCTTGGGTAAAAGGAAGGGGCTCTTGGCAATGCAATTTAATCTTAAAAAGTTTGCATGTCTTGGCCGGGCGCAGTGGCTCACACCTGTAATCCCAACACTTTGGGAGGCCGAGGCAGGTGGATCACGAGGTCAGGAGTTCGAGACCAGCCCAGCCAACATCGTGAAACCCGTCTCTACTAAAAACACAAAAACATTAGCCGGGTGCAGTGGCAGTTGCCTGTAATCCCAGCTACTCAGGAGGCTGAGGCAGGAGAATCGCTTGAACCTAGGAGGCAGAGGTTGCAGTGAGCCGAGATTGCGCCACTGCACTCCAGTCTGGGCGACAGAGCAAGACTCTGTCTCAAACAAACAAACAATAACAACAAAAAAGTTTGCATGTCTTTATGTTTTAGTACTTAAAGTTGAGGCTAAGAGGATTGAGAAATATTTCTTTCACTCCAGTCAAGAGGAATTGGAGGTTCTTGTATTATCCAAAGTTAATCCCCCACTTTTGTTCTGGATTTTATCCAAACCACACAACTAGGAAACTCGTGAATTACTACTCAGATCTGCATAGCTCCAAAGTCATCCTCCCACAGAATAGTACTTGCCCATCTTTATCTCACATGATTTGTTTACATTCCTGCCCTCTCATTAAATCATAAGCCCCTATGACAGAGAATCTGGTAGTTCGCTGTGGCTGGGTACAGCAGCTTGACTGTCACAAGTGCTCCACAAGTTAATGAGACAGCACTTGGCCTGAGTTCTAAAGAATGAGTAGGACTAAGATGGGTTAAAGCTGCTATTCAGGGCTTCCCAAACTTTCAGCATGCATCAGAATTGACTAGGTGGGTTATAAAGTGCATATGCCCAATTCAGACCCAGCAGTTCCTAGTGAATCCCAAGACCTTAGTTGTTAATAAGCACAGGCAAGGATACTGATCAACCAACACAGAGACACTGCTACAAAACTTTCCCCAACTTCTCCAGCCCTTCCTGGGCTCCCTTTCCCCTGACGTTGCTCAGCACTCTTGTCTATGTACCACACAATGAAATACTTTCTTACTTATGCTGTTTTTCATGATTCAAGGGCGTATCTCTCAAGCCTTCTCTGAGTGACCCCAGCTAAAAGCCCTCTCTGAACTTCATAACATTGTGTCTGTGCTTGCTCTAAGACATACACACTTGATACTCAGCAGTGTTCATGCTCATGCCTCATCTGCTCCACTGAGCTCTAACCATCTGGAATTTTGCAGAAAAGAGAAGGGAGCTCACAGTCATTGAGTACTTTGAGTACTTTGAGTACTGTGATGCTCTGCCAAGATCTCCTGCCTTTGGGAAGACAGGAAGTCAGTGCAAGGGGACAAAGGACAAAGGTCCCCTTGCCTCAGGATATCTCTAAAGGGCCAGTTGCTCAGCTCTGCAGCTGCCAAGGAAAAGGCTCACCTCTCTGTTGCAAGTCAGCTCCTTCTTCAGCCCAGTCCCGGCTCCCTCCAAGGACTCCCTCTGAAAGCACTCCCCAGCACTTATCTGCGTACCAGTCTCAGAATCTGAGAGTCTGTTTCCTGGGGAATAGGACCTACAACACACCTACTATGTGCCAGGCACCAAGCTAGGTATTTCATAGGCAGGGGCTCATCTAACCCTCACCAAATTCAAAAGGTGGACCTCACCCTTTTAGTATAGCTGAGGCTGCTGACACTCAGAAAGGGTGACTAACTTACCAAAGACCACAGAGATGGTGAGTGCAGCATCACAATTCAAATGCACGGCTCACTGACACCAAAGCTCTTTCCATCACACTATGAAAACCACATTAGTCAATTAATCTTTCTTCGTCTCTTCAGCACCTAGTGCCAAGGAAATAGCAAAAGAATGAACACATTTTGAGGTTCTAGGGAACAGGAACTATAACTTGCATCTGTGTGAAGTTTCCACTGCAGCTTTGTGCTGGGCTGGGTATCTAGCTCCATCAATGCTGCCACATACCCTAATGATATCTATGGCTCAAGGAAGCATAGGCTTAGAGTCCTGGAATGATATGTCAGTCTTTGTTGAGATACAAACTGGCTAGCAACCTAATTTCCTTTTATATTTGCCTAGTTTTATTTGAAGGTGAGTGGCTGTGCAAATATATATAAAGTCTATTACTTGGACTTTAAGATGCTACTTATCCCTCAGCCTTCTCCACACTTCAGGGTCAGGGAGCACCTGTTGTTCAGATGTGTAAAACTTGCCAAGATGCTCCATCATCTCCATCCAAAGCCTGCCACACAACCACATAACCTAGTAACAAGACTGCTCTTGTTACTAGCTGCAGGTCTGCCGAGAATGCACACAGAGGTCAAGCAATCTGTGAGGGGGTCCTTGGAGCACACCTATCTATGGCTGTATCTAAAAAGTTAGCTCATCCTGCTCCTCCTTGGAGGGGAAGAATCCATACCAAACCTTGACTCTGGATTCTACATCAGGCTTTATGAGATCACGGGGGATCTGTTATTAACTGTGATTTGTTCGGTGTGCATGTGTGGAGTTTCTTAAATTATTCAGTGTGGCTGGGAGAACATCTTCAGTGAAGCTCTGTCTGTGTCCACTTCTGCTCTAGGATACTGTCAGATCTGGGGCAGTTCTGTGTACTCAAGGGATGCTAAGTGGGTCTCTAAAATACATATGTACAGCTACTTTGCCAGCTAATGAGGCAGCCAGAAACTGAAGAACACCTGATAACCCCCCAAGACAGGGATTCATACAGTGCTGACCCCAGAGGGGGCAATAGCAGATGACTTTCTGGTATGTTTGTTCAAAACAATTTCCCATTAATATGGGTTCTGTGCAACCTGAATGAAATAGCAGTTTCGACGGAATCTCCAGGTTGTTTTTTCATCTGTCTTCAAAATGAACCACACTCCTGTCTTAATGAAAATGCTACTCAATTACTATGATTTTATTAACAAGACAAGTGTAGCTATTTAGTGTGTAACAATGCAAGAGTTATAATTCCAAGGGGATTGTCAGATGCTAATTCTATATTCAGAATGCAAAGTAAAAGTTTTATTAGCCTCTTCCCTGCAAAGGATACTTCTACTCCGTGCTGCAATAATATTTGGATTTGGTGCCTGGGTGGTTAAAGTTGTAAAGGTTGCTGTAGTCGTCAGCACATTATAAGCCCATGAAAAATTCAACAGTTAAAGATAGCTTAAACTAGACCTTAATCTTGAGTTTTGTTCACATAAAGCAAGTCGACCCAAGCACATTACCTTATGTGCCCAAGGTATCTCTTTTCTCTCCATTTGGATTATGGATTTTCACAGAATTTAGACTAAAATCCCAAAGACCCATTGCAGGTCCCCCAACCATGCATTAGGCTTGAGCAAAGGAGAAGGGAGAAATTTTTAATTGGATGTGAGATGGAAATTTTAAATATGACGATACTGGACTTTTTAATAACTGAATGTGAATCTTAACTATCAAAGTGGGAGTTTTTGTATAAGTGAAAGTGACTTTGAAGACATTACAAAGGTGCAGAGAAAGGACATTTGCCCAAAGATAGAAGTGATAGTTGAGGAAAAATAAAGCCATTTCTTGTTTGTATCCTATTGAATTTCGTGCATTTAATATACAAGGTAGAGAAAGCAGATTCAATTCAATATTACAGAAACTTTGTTAATAACTGGTATGTGTGAAGCACAGTGCTAGGCATACTTTCAGACAATAAAGGATGAGAAATACCTATCATGGTCCATATGGAAGTTATTATTCAAAGTGGAAACATATTTGTAAACAAGTACAATCACAGATCACAGACTCTAAATAAAAAATAAGACACATTTTGATAAGGTTTTGTTATATTTTTGGCTGAAAGAGGCAGTCTGGAAATGTGGATGCCTGAAAATGTTAGAATTTTTGGATAAAACAGTAAGAAACATTTTCATCTGTTTGGTTTCCACCAATCAAAAAGAAATCACTGCCATATGGGTGGATCACCAGAGGTCAGGAATTTGAGACCAGCCTGACCAACATGGTGAAACCCCATCTCTACTAAATATACAAAAAATTAGCCAGGCATGGTGGCAGGCACCTGTAATCCCAGCTACTCCGGAGGCTGAGGCAGGAGGATTGCTTGAACGCAGGAGGTGGAGGTTGCAGTGAGCCGAGATCACTCCATTGCACTCCAACCTGGGCAAGAGCAAAAGTCCATCTCAAAAAACAAAAATGAAAAAATATCTCTGCCATAATAAAATTACAAAGTAATGTGAGTTCCCAGAAGAAGATTTAAGAAACTTTCAAGGAGGGGACAGCATTTGATCTTGACCTTGAAGGATTTTAGCAAAGAGACAAGAGTAGGTAGGAAGGACATTGAGAAAACAAAGTTATCATGGCCTCATTTGTCTTCATAATGAACTAGTTGAACAAAATCCTTATTGTTTATGGGCAAATAGTCCGAAGGATTTATCTACATGTGAACACTTAGTAAGTGTCTCTCTAACAGATAGAAAACGTCAGTTAAAACCAAACATATTGCTGGTATTTTTCAGTTTCTCCATTGAAAGTTCTCTGTGCTGGGAATTCAGCTTGCCTCCTCCCTGCCACCCTGGAGTAGCTGCAGCCGCAGATCAGACTCCAAGATCTGGGTGTTCAATAGATCCAGAAAAAATTCAATTTGCTTTAGATCATATTTCAAGCCATCACAGAATTGTTTTGTAGCCCTTCTTTATTTTAATCCCCTGACTTAAATTCTTGTCATTCTTTCCCTGAATTCTGATGTCTCTTCTGGACACCTTTCTTCTGAAATCTGTGGAATTTATCTGTACTTATGACTAGTACCACAAAGGATTTGATAGAGAAATCTAATAAGATTATCAACTCCTGGAGGCAGAGGCCTTTCCTATTTAACTCTATTGCAGAGTTCCTAGTGCGTTGCCTGAACATGTGTTTAACAAAGGTTTTTAAATGCATGGATTAAACTCCACTGCTGAATGGGAATGATTAATCACAGTATCTAATAAGAGACAATACAGGATGAATTTCAGCAAAAGAGCTTTGTACATGCTGAATAATTATTGGAATAATCATAAGTCACTTAAGAATGTTTTAGGGGCTGCGAAGTTGTTTTGGCTATCCTGCAAGGTCAATGCACCTCATAAAAATGATTGATGCTTTCTGCCTTCCGCTAAGCCGACAGCCCTCATCTCACACTGCAGTTTATGGTTCCTGACCCCACATTCCGCAGCCGACCTGGAAGGGCTGTGTTTCTGTGAGCCAGCTCTGATAAGCCACCTGAAAATCTCCCCCGGAGGCAGAGCAAGCAGACAGGCAGAAGGGGTCCACTGGAGCCAGCTGGCCCTCCCCTGCGCCTTCCCCAAACTTCCCCAGATTCAATCATGATGTGTGTGTGACAGACAACAACACTAATCTCTTCAGGAACACCCTGGAACACAGAGCTCATCTGTGCTTCTAGGCTGGACTTTGCTGAATATGGGAGATGGCACCCAACCCCCTCCAGCGTGCCAAGAGTGTGGCTGGTCTATGTGATACTCAGGCAGCTGGCACACACTGGCGCTCTCTGGGGTCACCGCAGAAGCTGGTGAATGGCGCTCGACTCTCGAGAGGGCGTACAATCTGCATTACAATATGTGCTCCGATGCTGTGGGGAAGGAACTCACGGTGGCCCAACACTTTGTACAGGATGCCACTGGGCACAGAAGCCAGCCTCTAAGATTTGTGGTTTAACATCCACCCATAGGTCTGAGGTCCGGAAACCTGTCTGAAGGCAAGAGGACCGACCACACGGACAGTGTGTGAGAGCTGTTCAGTGGTCAAGTTTTTCCCCGCCCCTGAGAAAGCCCCCGGATGTACCCAAGGAGCCGCAAGCCCCATTTGTAAAATGGAAGACTCCTTGCTAATTGACAGGACTGAGAATGGTGTAGCACTTTAAATTACCTTGGCATTAATTGCCTGGACAGGTTGTTCACTCAAATTGCCCTGGCTCGCTAATAACCTGAACGGGTTGGTGTTTTAAATGACCATGGCACTAATGGCCCAGGCTGGCTTCTATTTCACATCGTCCTGGCACTAATGGCCTGGAAAGGGGGCTTGCTTTGCAGATTAACGAGTGTCCTCCAAATGGTAAAGGATTATGGAAAAAGAAAGAAAAACAAGCATTTGCAAGGGAAATAAGAAAGAAGTTTTGCCTCTCTGTTCTTTCCCAGCATTAGGTACTTTGTGAGCAGGTCTGGAGCGCATGCCTTCTCTGAAAAATATTGCACTTCTAACTCCTTTTTCATTTTCTATGCTAATCCTAGGCAAACATTACCTTTTTTTTTTACTTTAAAAAATGATATACAGTTCGTTGAAGAGGAAACAACACCTTCGCTGCTGCAGCCATAGTTTCTCTACTTTAATTTCTGTTCATTCCTATCCCCCACTCTCACTTATCCCCAAATCATTTACTTACCAAGCATTGATTGATTTATTGATTATCTTCTATGTACCAAACCCCTGTTGAGTCCTTGAGGATAGAGATGTGGAGCCATAGACTCCGTATCTAGGAGCTTCCATGTAGGTAGGAAACAGAGAGCCATTCACAAATAGTTGTATTGCAACGTGATGAGCACTGTGACAGAACGATGATGCACTGGGGGTGTGAAGGGGGCTTGGAGGCTGTAGGATGAGACAGGCTGGAAAAACTTCACACTAGAAGTGAGTCTTGAGAAAACAATACGATGAGCTCCTCAAGGCAAGAACGCCTTGCAGAAAGAGAATGTGCCCAAAGGCAAAAGTCATGAAAAGGCATGGCTGCAAACCCACAGCTCAAGAACCAGTTGTTGGGAAGGAAGACTACTTTTCCCAAAGCAAAAGCCTTGGGAAAGCAGGAAGAGCTTTGGGCGGTATTTCTGAGACGGAGTCTCCTGTATTCAAGAACTGATTGCATATGGGGTTTGACAAGGAGGAGTTGGGGATAGCTTCTAGCCTTCTGGCATTGATGACGTGGCAAATGGTGTGGCACTTCACCAATATGAGGTTTACAGGAAGGAACCAGATTGGGGTGGAGGAGGAGGGACATGAGTATGTGATTTTTTTGAGGGGAAAGATACTGAGTTTTTGTTCATCTCTGTCAATTTCTTTCTACCCATCTTTGGCATGCCACTGTGTTTTGAAGCAAACAGTCAAAACACAGGTGTTTGAGGCACTGTGAGAACCGCACATTTCATGGGAGGCCTCTTTGGATTTCATCAAGAGGACCACCCTCACCAGGCAATAAGGGGACTTAGATCCTAGAACTAATCAGTGTAGAGGGTTTGGTCCCCACCGTTACAACAGGAATAAGAGAACAAATGGAACAGAAATCCCCCTCCCTCCTCCTCTGTGTTCCAGTCTCGCTCATTTTCATGACAATCTGAACTTGCAGTGGCTCTCAGGGGATGGTTTAGAGGGAGGATTTTCTTGGCCCCTCTTATCCCCTGTGATCAGGTGAGTACAGAAAGAGAAATGGTTTTAAAAAGGACAGAGTGTCTGTACAAGATTTAACTATTATTGGAAATCTAAATGCTACCAACGTACTTTAACAAGAGAAACAGAAATTGAGAACTTTTTTTGTTTTTTCCACATTTTCAAGACTGACTGAATAAATGGAGAGAGTGATTGGATGAAAACAAATGGCTTTTATCGAGTCTACTGAAGTCAATTGAATAGAGATTAATTGAGAACCTACCATTTACAAAGCCCCATGCTAGGCACTGTGGGGTATGTCAAAATGAATAAAGTGTGGTCCCTGCTGTCAAGGAATTTAATGTCCCAGGCTGGGTTACAGTCACTACACATTGTATTTAAAGCTGCTTTCTAATATGAGAGCTGGCCCCAATGACCAGCCTCTCCAAAGTGAGATATAAACGTTTCTCTTTGTAGAAAAGGTACCTCCTTTTGGAGGGAAAGTTGTTCTTTCATCCAGCCATCAATAGACACAATGTTTGCTAAGTGCAGGGCACCTTGCTGGGCACGACGGGAGGTCTAAGATAGTAAGACACAGATCCTGACCTCTAAGGTTTTACCTGTGAACATCCAAAGCCCCTTAATGTCTGAGGAAAGGTATAGCAACCTCAATATTTTTTGTTAAAATAAACTCTCCCAGGATGTCTTTTAACCCAAATAATGATTCTTAACAAAAACTCATAGAGTTTGGACCTAGAAGGGAGCTTAGAAGTTTGATAATCTCACGCCCATTTATTAAGAGCAGACCTCAGAGAGTTTAGATGATCTGCCCAAGAACACACAGGTGGTTAGTGAGTGGTTGATCCAGAATGAGGACCAAGAACAGATGGGTGGTTAGTGGCTGATCCAGAATGAGGACCTAGGTTCTGGTCTTATCTAGTGCTTTCTGTGTAGCCCATCTCCGGTATCAGCAGATGCAACAAAACAAAAGCAAAGTTGAAAGACAGACAGAGACCCAGGAGCAAAGCAAAGTTGAAAGACAGACAGGGACCCAGGACCATCATAAGGGATTACATGAGGAAAATCTAGGCATGCCCAGCTGAGCCTTTCTTCAGGAAAATAGATTTGCGGCAGGCTCACCAAGGACGTATCTTTGCCAATTTCATCAATTGCACTCATAGATATGTAAAAAGGAAATTGTCCTGCAAAGATAGGAAGTATGAGATCCTGTAAAACTGAATTATTGCCAAAACCAATGACAAGGTGAATAATTACAACTAGTAGCCACAGATTTGTCTTCCAGAAATAGATGAAATGCTATAATGCGCTTTTTCCTGATAACATCTGTAAGGTCCTAACACTGTCTGGCCTTTAGTTTGCCACCTTTCTCTCTGTCAATCACTTTCATCTCCTTCAAGAAGCCTTCCCTGACTTCTTCTAGACCATACCAGTGAGTTTAAGAGGTGATAAGAGGATAAGGAGAAGATTATGATAATGAAGTAAGTTTTCTGCTTTACAAATTTCTCTCAGATCCCTTAAAATCCTCACAGCCTGAGAATTCATGAGAGTGAACAGCCTGAGATCACTAGAGTAGATTTAATTCTCCCATTTTACAGATGAAGACATTGAGGGTCAGTGTAAAGGTGGGGTCAAACCTCAAACCCAGGCTTTCTGCCATTAAATCCCATGCTTTTTTCCTTATGCAACACTGATCTCTCCCTCTCTGAACTTACATGCTAGTCCCGTGATATCTTCCACGTTTTTATTTATCATTTTTCTCATGCCTCATATCTCCGAAACTAAAGTATAAGTCATGAAATACATTCTTTTGTCTCCCCAACATCTATTTGTTGAATGAACAAGTAAATAAAGTACAAATACAAATAGCTTCACATTCAGAAGGCAACAATATATGCAAAGAAGGCAAAAGCAATAGCGGGAAAACATAGAGATCAGCAAATAGTTCGGAGAGCTGGAAGTTTAGGACTCGGGATCCTCTTTCAATGTATCTTTATGTCTCTTACGTAAGCTATTTAACTGCATTTAATCAATTCTTCAGGATACACAAAAAGGCATACTCAATTGAATTTTCCATATATGAATCTTCGAAACATCTTCCTCTAAGTGGAAAGGAATGCTTTTGAAACAAACTATTTTAGAAATTACTTGGGCCAGATGGAAACCATTGAGATGTCAGGCCATGCCAGTCTGTTGTCTCCCCCACTTGGTTTGTTAGTGAAGTTGTTGTATAACTTAAAAAAAAAAAAAAAAAAAAAGTTATAATACTTCTTAGTAATGGGCTCTGCTAGCCCCCAAAGTGGGTTCTGGAAGATCAAATTAGCTTTTGTGATAAATATTGCCATGAAACCAGTAATTAGCTTCTAATGATCCTGCATTTTTCATCGACTGTGAAGCCATAAACAGATGAAGATTTTGGCTCCTTGGCAAATTCTTTTTGACATAGATACCTGGGAAAAGAAAAAAAGAAAAGGTCTTTTGTGGTGCCCCAGGCCATAGAAACCTGGCAAGGAGTTCATACGCTTCTCCTCCCCTCCGGGAAGCACAGCAATTTATCCACCAATATTTTTTAACTCACTCCAAAATTGTGACTGTAGGCACTGCAGGTCAAGCAAATGAGTGAAGTTTTTCTGACTTAATCCTAAAAAAAAAAAAAAGAAAAAGGACTGTTGGATCTGTAAAATGCTGCACTGACCTATAAAATGAAGAAAGCTCAAGCAATAAGAAGTAAGCTCTACAAAAGCAAGAGAAGCATACCAACTCCTTACTTAGATTTTGTCTGATAAATTGAGATGCAAAAAAAAAAAAAAGAAAGAAAAAAAGAAAAAACCTACAAGGATTTGTTCACTTATATTATTTGACAAATATTTGTTGGACATTCTGCATGCTAAGCACTGGCCTAGTTGCTGGTAGGCAAACCTCACCTAAATTAGACATTATTCTGGAAAAAGCTACCACCCCTGCTAGGAGTGTTAGGAAGACTCTCAAGAGAAAGTGAATTCACCATTAAAAACATCTTCATGAATGAGTAGGGATTGTTAGGCAAAGGAAATGAAAACGTGCAAAAACAGGAGTGAAAGGACACACCATTGACAGGAACAGCAAGTGTTTCCGTTATCAACCAAACTGGGGTTGGCTGTCCTGGCAGAGTAAAGCCAAAACATCGACATCAGGGTTTGCAGTGGGAGAAAGAAAGACATTTATTTGGAGGCACCAAGCAAGAAGATTGGGCAGCTAATGCTAAAGTCCCAACCTCTCCGATTACTTGCAAGTAAGGATTTTTAAAGGCAGGGGGAAATTTCAGGAAAGCAGACATTAGAGGCAAAATCATAAATCAATGCATGGAGGTTACAAGGGTGGGATATCTTGAAGTGGGGCTTACGAGTCATAGGTAGATTCAAATATTTTCTGATTTGCCATTGGTTAAGGAAGAGAAGCTTTGGGGCAAGGCACAGTGGCTCACACCTGTAATCCCAGCACTTTGGGAGGCCAAGGTGGGTGGATCACATAAGGTGAGGAGTTTGAGACTGGCCTGGCCAACATGGCAAAACCCCGTCTCTACTAAAAATACAAAAATTAGCCAGCTGTGGTGGTACATGCCTATAATCCCAGCTACTCGGGAGGCTGAGGCAGGAGCATTGCTTGAATCCAGAAGGCGGAGTTGCAGTGAACTGAGATTGTGCCACTGCACTCCAGCCTGGGCGAAGAACAAGACTGTGTCTCAAAAAAGATAAAAATTTGGGGTAGTTAGGAAAGAATGTTAGCTCTGTCTCATGGCTGTCACTCCCTGCAGAATCCTCAGGAAGAAATTTAGAACAAAGAATGGCGGTCAGAGTTCAGGCCTCAGTTTCCCCTTATCTGAAGTCTACAGATCCATTTGGTGGGGGTCTGGGTTTCTGAGAAACAACTTAGGGACATATGTGAAGATGTTCTCTTCAGTTTCTGTAAGGGAGCCAAACATCTCCTGATTCTAACTTCCTTGACTACCGTTGTGGGCTACTATTACCTTCTTGCTTATCAAGTTGCTTATTTACTTCTCAGAGCTAGCTAGGTGCCTGGAATTTCCCCTGAAGGAACTCAAGATTTTCCTTTATTTCCATGCTTGGAGACCCACACCCTTTCAGAGGGGCTCCTTGTTTCTCTCATTTCTGGTGACTGGGGTAATAGATGTATGTGAGATTGGGGCAGCAAGCACGTTGAGACCTGAGTTTTTGAAGCGTCCATTCAGCAAAACCTACTAACCAGTAGGTATTGCATCATAAATATTAATGAGAACTCTGTAAGTGATCTGAGAAGTAGTCACTGAGAACAGAGTCGACTTATGCTTTGCTTTCAGAAAGAATATTTCAGATTCTTCATAATATCCCATGCAGAAAGCTCTTCTATAGCTTTAACCTCTCACTGACATTCCCACAATAGGAGGGAGACCAGGAAGAAGAAGCACAAAATGGAAACCATGGGACCCTATGCCTATTTCTCCTTCTAATCCTTTCTTCTTTTGACACATCATTTAGCCTCTCTGAATCTCAATGTATTCATTTATATGACAAATTTGAGTAATTAATTAATCTGGGTCCCCTAAATGAGTTTCAGAGCCTTTGTGGACACCCTGAAATGTAGGAAACCTTAGTGTAGGTATGACTGTGCATCTTCCTACAAGAAGGTCCACAATTTCCATGAGCTTTTCAAAGACTCAGCGACCACAACAAAACACTGAATTAAGTTATGTTTAATGTCAGCTCAAAAATTCTCTAGTTCTGTAAGTCTGTGTTTAACACAAACCCTTAGTTACAGACTGCCATATTGTCAACTTTTCTAAAACTCATGGACCAGTCATTTTTAAAATAGTGCCACAGCATATGGCACTATGATTAATATCACACATATTAAGCATTTGTGTGATAACAGGATGAAGGCCACACAAAGGATAAGGTGACCTTTTCACTTGCAAAAGAGAATGAAAGTAGGTTCCATCTGGACGGGACCCCAGGGGAGCACGCTTAAACCAGCACTATTCTAGGCAACCCCAATTGTGTGGTCTTCCTATACAACAATCAAGTACTATTGCGAACCAACTGAACACTCATTCTACTCAAAATTTGAGTCAGTTCTGGAGCTTCATGTAACTGCCTCCATATTGACGAGGTTTACGTTGGCCATACTGCTCCCTAAGACTGATAGGTTTAAAAACTTTATCCTATTTTGCAACAATCAAAATTAAGGACCCTTAACAGAAAGATGTGATTGTTATTGAAGGTGGTAGACAGGAGATGGCGAGAAAGTCTCTTAGAGAAGTCTAGTGAGTCACCAGGCAGGTCCCACAGGACGACAGTACTTTGATGTGATCACCTCCAGGGATTTGCTGGTGGAGGCAGAAGTGATTAGCCTCGAAGGCAAACAATATAAAGTCATGATTCACAGAAGAAAGTCAAAGGGCCAATAAAGAATATAGGAAAAATTACTCTCACTAGTAATCTGGAAAATGCAAATTAAAGCAACAAGGTGATATCATGTTTTACTAATAAGATTGGCAAAATTTAAAAATATGAGCAATAACTAATGCTGGAAAGAGTGGTATTTTATATCTACGTACCTCTGTATTTTTAAATGAATTGTGTTCATGCAGTGTGTCATTTGGAAAAGTTAATTTTAAAAAATAAACAGAACAAAACAAAAATGAAGCACAGAGGAGAGCAAAGATAAAATGGAGGAAGAGTTCAAGAAGAACAGGAAGTAGGGGCCAGTGAAGAATGGAGTCTTTGAAAGAACGTGAGTGGAGAGGAATCGCCAGCCGTAGAGTAGCTGTGGTCTCTTTGAGAACGTGAATATATAAAATCCAACTTTAAATGTTTCTAAGTCTATGATATAAAACCTTCTCCTTCACCTCAAAACTTGGGTAAAATCTGCCACTCACAAAGGCCCTATGTAGATGTTCTTAAAATCCTGGGAAGCGGGGGGGAAGAGAGAAGCCCCAGTCTGGAGACACAAGTAGAATCAAGAACTCTAGAAGGGCAGGGACTCGGAGGCAGAGTGACCACGAGAACTCAAGCTCCTGGGAATTCACAGAAATCTTGGGGAAAGCATTGCAATCCCCCAAAGAACTGGGAAAGGGCATTTATGGCAATTTTAGCTAAATCTCAAAAACCCAGATGACCCCAGCTAATACTGGAGTCACAAATAGTTACATAAGAATTTCAGCAGACCCTGTTCCACCTTGGCCTGGGAGACACTATCTCTTTCAGATAATTTTGTCCATTTCTTCTTTAATCTGTTATATGTTAAAGTTTTGCTTTAATTCTCAGAGGGCAATGTTATTTCCAAGTCCTGGGGCTCTACCTTCCTATTATTCCTCGGTATCAAACCATAATCAGGAAGTGCAAATGTATGCCCTAATTAATAGCTTTTATTCTCTGCTGCCTGTATAACTAAAATACTTGGTGAATCAACAGAATCACTTAAGGTACAAATCTCAAAATGATTCTGTTAATTCACCAAATTGGGAACTTTATAATTTGCAAATGGAAACAACAGCCTGGTGTTAATATAGCATCTTGAGGGCCAGATGCCATGACTCACACCTGTAATCCCAGCACTTTAGGAGGCTGAGGTGGGTGATTCGCTTGAGCTTAGGAGACTGAGATCAGCCTGGGCAACATATTAAGACTCCATCTCTACAAAAAAATCAAAAAATAAGCCAGGCATGATGGTGTGTACCTGTAGTCCCAGATGCTTGGGAGGCTTAGGTGGGAGTCCCTTGAGCCTAGGAGGTCGAGGTTATAGTGAGCTGTGATTGCACCATTGCACTCCAGCCTGGGCAACAGAGCAAGACCCTGTCTCCAATATATGTGTGTATGTGTATGTGTGTATATGTGTGTGTGTGTATGTATATGTATATATATATATATATATATATATATGGCATCTCATAGAAGGAAGTTAGCCGTGCACTTCAACATTGGAAATCTGGCATATTTCTTTTATTTATTTATTTATTTATTTATTTATTTATTTATTTATTTTTATTATACTTTAAGTTCTAGGGTACATGTGCATAACATGCAGGTTTGTTACATATGTATATTTGTGCCATGTTGGTGTGCTGCACCCATCAACTCATCAGCACCCATCAATTCATCATTTATATCATGTATAACTCCCCGATGCAATCCCTCCCCCCTCCCCCCTCCCCCATGATAGGCCCCAGTGTGTGATGTTCCCCTTCCCGAGTCCAAGTGATCTCATTGTTCAGTTCCCACCTATGAGTGAGAACATGCAGTGTTTGGTTTTCTCTTCTTGTGATAGTTTGCTAAGAATGATGGTTAAATCTGGCATATTTCTAAGTTGAAATGTAACAAGATGATATTGCAGATGCAGGGCAGGATACTAGGGATATGAAAAGAATGCAGCACTACGTCGGCTTTCAAGCAGCTGACAATCCATAGTGGGAGGCAATGTACAGCTCAAGGGGGTGACGCAGCACAATAGAAGCACCAAGAGCCCAAAGACACAGTGAGAGGGTCAGATCTGAGTCAGACTGGGCTGCTTTATCCTCTTTGTGTCAGACACCCTCCATTGGCCTTATCTGCCCTGCTCTATTCTCTGCCCTTTACTGTGGCCCTTGAAATAGAGACTTATAAACCCTATTACCCAGGCCAAGTGCCCCATGGCTCCTGGTTGGGTTCCTAAGGGAGGCACGCTGCTAAGCACCTCTGGGTGTTTATTCCCTGTTGACTCCTTCCTTCGACACTGCAATTCCAGCAGAATAAGTATTTCTTCTCCAGGTTTCAACTCCATGGCTCAAGCTGCCCCTGGGGCTCCAATCACACAGTTATCTCCTCCTTGTTCCTTCAGACCTAGAGGTGGTCAGGGCTTCTCCATCTCTCATCTCTGGGTATCTCAAAACCTCTTGTTGAGTTTCTCAACCTGCTCGCACCTTTCAGTAAAACCTACACTAACGTCTCTTCAGTTGAACCATCTGAATAGAAATCCAGTGGACACACATTGAAACAAACATTGATCTCTCATCTGTGCTGTATGTCCATCGTGGGTTAGCAGGCAGCTCTGCTCAGAGTCTAAGGCTGATGGATGCCCCACCATCTCAGCATGAGGCTTCCTCAGTGCTTGGGCCAGGAAGTGATGCATATCATTTCTTTGCATAGTCCATTGGCCACTTAAAGTCATGTTTCCAGCCACACTTGATTGTAGGGGGCTGGGAAATGTAGAAGAGCAGAAGCGTATCTGGTAAGCAATAAATGCCTCTCTCCCCCACCCACCATGATCTAAAAACAGATGTGGCCGATTCCACTCTGGAAAGGGCGCAGTGGTGGTGGACAGTAAGTCTTCAAGGATTTGGAGAAATATGGTTGAGAAATCCTTGCTACTTGTAAACGTGTTCATGAGCATGCTTCCATGTGTTCATATAATATATAACTCTGGTTGTGATGTGCCAGTAGCTGGTAATGGTAGTGTTTACAAAACCATTTTCCAGAGCTATGGCTGCTGTGGATTCTGAATTTTTGAAGATAATACTAAGAGCTTGTTTAATATTGCTGGGAGGCTTTACATCTCAAAAATAAACATCCCTAACTTCATAATTTTGTCTGGGAATAGCCCTGATTATAGCCTTATAGTTATTATTCTCACCAACCGCTACAACTCTTTAGGGGGTGATAATCCTGGGTAGAGACAGGTACAGTAGGCCTGAGATGACTTTATGTAATGGAGAAACTATCCCCATAGACTCATCTCTTCTCTCTACCCCCAAGGAACCACTGAAAGGAAAAGAATCAAGTTCACTCTGTTTTCCCCAAAACAAGAGTTTTTAGTTCAGCATAACAATTATAATTACGGAATTGGAGATATTCATGAAATTATTCAGCAAATATTTATTGAGCTCCTATTAAGTGTCAAATGCCAGGCAAAGCTTTACACACTGAAAATACAGCAGTAAATAAGCAGGCACAGCCCTCCCCTCCTTGCCCTCCCAAGGAAGATGGGCATTAAATAATGAATCACACAGTCACCTTTTTAGGTTACAAGTATGACAAAAGCAATAAGAAGAAATGCAGAATGAGACATGAAAAGTAGGAGGGTAGTCCCAAGACACAGAAGTCAGGGAGGTGGCAGAATGGGATGCTTGGTTGACTTCTATCCTGGAATGCCCGTAGATTTTCAGAGAGGCTAGAAAGAGGCAGGAGGGGCTAAGGCTTGAGGTAGTCTTATTGCTCCAGGATATGTACATGTAGAAAAACATGCACTTACATAGTCCAAAGCCCAAGCCCTATCAGTTAGTTACTAGAGTTTCCCAAATCCAAAAAAAGAATTCTAGCAGTATCATGGCCAAAGTCTAGACCTCCTAACGAATGTAGGAAACTCTTGTTTGAACTGAGCTCTATCCATCTCTACTTGGTCAGGATCAGTCATGTTGGATTGGCTGGCAGGGCAGTTCTCCAGAAATTTACTGGCCTGAGAAACCAGGCCACTAGCCTTCTGCAAAGACTTCTTCATGGAAGAGAGAGTCAGACAGATTTTTTTTTTTTATTCTTTCTGATAGTAAATCTTCCAGCATTGGAAGAGAAAGGTGAGAACTTAGAGGAAAGAAAGAAATGCAAACAAAAACTAAAATATTGATTTGTATTTTTACCAAAACACCTCTCCATCAAGACCCTGGCAAAGCACTGTACAAAAAGGGAAAGAGGTGTCCCACCTTCTAAAGTGGGAGAGGCTACAGCACACTATGGCATGGAGAGGGCCTGTGGGGCAGTGCCTAGCAGCCACAGCACAGCCCCACGACCACAGGGCCATGTTGGGGCCACTCTGCTACTGAAGTCATCAACAAGGCAGGTCCGTGCTCCTTCATAGGAAGCAGAAGTCCCGACAGCAGATATCAGTGAAGGGAGCCAGAGCAGATAAGAAAAATAATTGATGGAGACCACCTGGTAGATAGTCACAATTCATGTGGAGTGAAACCTTGAAACTTCCTCAGGGCTCCCAAATATAATTTGAGGGGATTTTTGTGAGGTATTGAGTAACCCTCAATGGTAAGTAAGGAAAATGTCTGAAAAATGCAGGTAATTGGAAATTAAGATTGTGGATGATAAGTTCACTGATGGCCTCACAAAGCTTCTTTGGGTCAGAATTGTGCAGTGATGGGATTTTGGCTATCCAGATACCCCACTGAAAAGACAAGTCGGCAGGCCAAAATTCTCAAATCAGGGTTTGGAGGGTATCAGTAAATTTTCTACTATGGAAGTCAGAAAAAGCCAAATGACCAGAAACCAGACAAGAATCTAAAAATTGAGGGAGAGAAAGAGAGGGAGGGAGGGAAGGGGGGAGGGAGGGAGAGGGAGAGGGAGAGGGAGAGGGAGGGAGAGGGAGGGAGAGGGAGGGAGAGAGAGGGAGAGGGAGAGGGAGAGGGAGAGGGAGAGGGAGAGGGAGAGGGAGAGGGAGAGGGGGAGAGAGAGAGAGAGAGAGAGAGAGAGAGAGAGAGAGAGAGAGAGAGAGAGAGAGAGAGACTGCAGAAGCAAATATAAGAAAGGTCAGACCCCTGAATTTAAGGAAAGGAGAGAAGTCAGCAAATACAGCAATGATCTTTAGGAGATTCATTTTTAACAAGCTCGTAGGCCTAGCAGGAGGACCAAAAATGGGAAGAAAGGCTGAAAGACAAAGGGATCGGAGGAGCTGGACGCTCTTCAAGCAAACAGACCTGCAGGCACTGGGACAAGCCATACTAAGGTGAGAAGGGACCAGAAGACAGCAAGATGCCAAGTTGGCTGCGCACGGATCCCTGCAGAGACCTCAGAGGCAAATAGGGCCAGATTGCTATGGAGGAGCTTAAAGAAATAGCATGATTATATAGAGACAAGGGAGACTGATTTAAAAGAAAACTTTCCTAGAAATAAAACGTTTCCCTGGAAACACTCAGCTGAGCCCCTTTCAAATGTGACTGAGCCTGAGGCCACATGAGAAGGGGGTCTGAACCCCATTCCCACCTGCCCCAGCCCCTTGGAAATCGGGTAGGATGTGCCGCTCTGGAGATGAGGAGCCGGCCCCTGCACTGGCTGTCTGCACTGGCACAAGTACCAGCTCACCCCTTGGGCACAAGCTGCTCACTTCCTTTCTGAATGTCAGGGTTCTTAACTGTAAGCAACAGAAACCAACGCCGATCAAGTTAAGCACAAAGTTTGGTTCTTAAAATATTGATTAGTTCACAGACACACTAGGATGCCTAGAGAACCACATTTGGGGGATTATGTCCCAAATCCCAACACAGAACTCTTGCAGAGAGGAAATCCCTGCAGCTAACAAGCCCTGATACTGCAGACGGTACCACCAGGACCCTAAAGCTGCTAGTCACGGTGGTGCCAGGAATCCTAACGTCCTGCAACCAGAATAAGGGGTTCTTTGAGGACCCTGATGCTGGAATGGACAGTGCCCATGTCCTAGCAGGGAAACTGGGAAGGCAAGCTGTTGGCATTTTCAACTTCAATTGTAGAAGGCAGTTCCGCATCCCATGAGAATCTATATGGTGGTGGCTCCCTGAACAGAGGACAGGCTTTCAGACACAGAGGGGCCAAAAAGAATGACAAGCATTCCACCGTAGTGACACCCGGCCTCATTTGTGACAGGAAAGGTCACATCCATCTTGTCATTTACCGACATATCCCAGCTCTGCCCACCTCCTCCCAGCTATCCACCTCCCCGGTACTTAGAGCTTTTCTTAACCATCACACAGTTTGGAGTGAGGCCTTAGTGGCAGCTGAGCAATTTTCCCTCAGTCGCCAGGAGGATATGGGGGAAGGCCAGGGAGAGAGCGAGGAAGGGAAGCTGTTTCTCCTCTGTGCCCAGGAGGGCCCGTGGCTTCTGCCCTCCCTAGCTTGAAGGGGAGGAGACAGGCTCCGTGAACATTCCCCAAAGTACAACCGTCCATCTGTTACACTTGGATGTAATGGGGGTGTTCTTTTTTTCTTTAATCATTTTGCTACATTTTACTGGTAGCTTCCATGCTGTTTAAGCAGGTAATCATCTAGTCCTTAAAAACCCTGGCACGATTTATCAGAGAGTCTGCTTGGCTTTCTAATGAGTGATCATAATAGCTGCGCTTGCTGGTGGCTTCTTTTTTTCATTTTCAGATTTATCAAGGTCTGATTTAATTGCCATAAACAAGGAAAAACAAGATCAAATTAACAGATGAAATCATAGGGTTTGGCACTGATACATATTAATGAGCTCTTACTTTTGTGATCTGGCTAATAATGACCCCAGACCTTGATAAAATTACCCGAGAGGAAAACAAACATATCAGGGCACGGCAGTGCTCAAATGCTTCTAGAAGCCACCAGATGCAAACAGAGGCTTCATCAGAGGGGGTGGGTTAGGGGTGGAAAAGGGGTCTGTAGGACAAACGGCCTCCCTCGCCCCCATGCCTGAACCTGTGTCCCCTTCAGGCTAGACAGTGCCTGCCAATGCTGTTAGTGGCCCAGCCATGCCAGCTCCCCATGCCCCGCAGACACCCACACAGCCTGGTGGTGCTTGGATCTGAGAAATCAGACACAATATAAGGCACTCCTCGGTGGAATTCTCTTCAGTCCTTCTAACAGGCTTGAAGTATTTTACATCCATAGGAAAACCACCTTTGAATTAGTGGTTTTGTTCTCTGAATTGGGCTTTGTATTTGCTCTAATCAAATTCCCTCTCACCCAGACAAGCATTAAATGTGGATCACATCATAGGCAGACACTTGCAACTCCCTGCCTGCTCTTCTCGGGGAGGAGAACTTGCCTTTGTTATGGAAATGTTTCTCCATGGTGAGCCCACTCTGGGAAACCAGGCACCAGCCACAACACACCCTTTCTGCCCCTGCCCGTTTGCAAGGCTTCTAGGCCCTGCAACTGCAGCGAGGAGTCTGATTTGGGATGAGAGTTATATTTCTACAGAAACATATCATCAGATTTTTAAACAAGCACCTGGGCAGCAATATTGAGAGGAGGTTAAGGATACCAGCTGGGAGTCTGAGAAACAGGCTCTGCATCCCCATCCACCTCCAGCTGGGTTACCTCAGGCAAGTCCTTTAACCTGCCCAGCCTCACTTTCTCCATCCATACAATGGAGGTAATAAAAATACCTACCCCCAAGGGTCACTGACAATTGAATGAGGTAATGTATATAAAGTGCACAAAACAGTTCCTAACCCTTAATACATACTTGAAAATTTCTTCACTGCACATGTCTTTCTCCCCATTTTATAATAAAATCTCTAAGTAAATATTCTTAAAATAAGCCTCTCCATTCCTGTTGATGATATGGAGCTGTGGTTCTCAAGTGAGATCTTCAGACTAGCAGCATCAGCACCTTCCTGGAGAAACTTGGAAGAGCAAATTCTCCAGTCCTGCCCCAGACCCCCTGAATCAGAGGGTGGGGCTTGTCCACCTGCATTTTTAAAAGCCTGTCAAGTCCTTCTGAGGTATGTTCAAGTTTGAGAATCATTGGTACAAGGAAAATATGGGAGGCAAATGTTGCCCATAAAATTCACTCGCTCAAATCTCCGCTTTTAAAATTGTTAGATGCCAGATACAGTGACTCATGTACCTGTCATCTCAGCACTTTGGGAGGCTGAAGCAGGAGGATCACTTGAGCCCAGGAGGTTGAGGCTACAGTGAGCTATGATTGCACCACTGCACTGCAGCCCAGGTGAGAAAGTGAGACCTTATCTCTTAAAAAAACCAAAATCTTGGCAATTTTATATCTATACCTATATTTATCTATATGCCTATTATTTATTTATATTAAATATCTATATTTTTATATATATCTATATTTACATAGACTTATTTGTAACTATATTTATATTTATATTCATTGGGTTGATGTTTACAAAAGTGGCTTCAACATCTAGTTGATGTATAGTGAAAATGATACAAGCATGAAAATGAAATGAGCCACAGTCTTCTCTTCCTCTGAGCTTATTCAAAAGCAAGTTTCAGAGAACGTTAAAACTTCACTTCGGCCCCCTCAGTCCCAGAGAAAAGGATCACGGAATCACAGCTCCAATAGAAGAGGAGCATCTTTGGATAAATCAGAAAGACAGGAAGCCATTCTGTTCAAAATGGTGAACAGAAGACTTCACCATACCTCTGCTGGGATTGTGGACAGATAAAAGTGAAAAACCTAGGGAAAATGCAAATCTTTTTATCCCAAATGTTCCAGCCAATAGCAATGAGAAACATGGGGGAAATTGCAATTTTTATAAAAGTACACGCTAAGGTTATAATCCTTTTGTAGGGTTTATCTGCACAAAAGATGGGTTTTATAAATGGATCGACTTTGCCAATCAGGACCTCAAATGTAAAATTTTATTTTTCATATGTGTTCCTGGAAAATTTGTAGGTTCTACAGAAAAAGATTTGCAACCTAAAGAACCAGAAATTTGCTCTAGGCCATGATTTTGTTTGCAATGTTTTCTGACTGTAAGAGTCTTTTGTTTCAGAGGTTGCATTAGTATTATTCTTAATAAAATAAATGAATATTTACCTTAATAATTAGTCAAAAGTAATACTTTTTTTTTTTTTTTCCCCCAGAAAGTGCTATGGAGCCTGAGGCAGACAATGCCACTTTGGGGCTATCTGCAGATTTTACATCTTGAATTACTTGTCTCCAACACTCGCAGCAAAGTTCCTTCCAGGAAGGTGTGGCAATGATTATACTCCCTCACCAGGGTCTGACATCTGTCAATCCTATTACACTGTATAAGCTGTGACTGCTTTAGAGAGGTGAATTTTGGCTAGTGGAATAGGTCCCATGACTGCATAGTTATATTTCTTGGATTTAAAATCCTTTAAAGATTAGAATTTCTCTGGATTGCAGAACAACGTGCATAAAAGTCATTCTTCTCTCTATCTCGATGTTAACTGAAAACTTTTTTTTAACTGGTGATTGTAGTCTGTTGCAGGACTGATTTAGCTTAACTTCTCTTTTATATTTTAGAATTTCTTTTGATTTCAAATTTAGTATTACAACTGCATTAGCATAATTAGGATCCAAACACAACATCCTGAAAATATAAATTCATATACGGCTAGGCTTTTATTAATTTGGCAATCCTGGAAATCCTGTTGATGTTTGAAATTCAATATACACATATATTTTTTGAGACAGAGTCTCGCTCTGTCACTGGGGTTCAATATTTAAAAAAAAGAAAGAAAAATTAGGCAGTGGTGGTATACAGTTATTAGCCACTGGACAGGTAGATTATCCCCAGTTTCTAAGACCCTGGGGGATAACAATTAGGCTTAAGAAGACACATAGAGTAGATCCCTGAGACCCATTTAGGCCTAGACTAGAGACCCGGTTAGTGAATAGTACTGGGAATCAAAGACATAGTGTAACAGTTGTTAACAACAAACACAAGAATATGAGATAGGTTATGTACTTGTAAAGGGCTGACTTAAGATAGAGAAAGAAAAAAATGCAAATTCCCCAACAACCTCTCCCATCTACTTTCCTTTCCTTTGTTAAACTTAAGGCAGAAAAATGCAGCGGTCAAGTATGGGGGTTGTGGAATCCTATAGACACAGATCCAAATCTTGTTTTATTCTGTTATTTACCAACTGTGCTTCATTGGGCAAGTTACTTAACTCCTCTAGGCTTCCATTTTGTTATCAGTAAAGCTAAGAGAATAATAGCACCTACCCCTTGTGAGAATGAACTAAGTAACGGCTTGGCGCAGAATAAGCACTCAATTAGCACTATTATTCTATCTCCACGAAGTCCTGCTTTCAGTTAAGTTATGAATGAAGTACACAGAGCGAGCCAGGAAAGCAACAAAGCAAGGGGGTTGAGACAGCTTCCTGGTAGAAATGCTAAGCGGAGATTTGCTGGCTGCCTCTTTGTTTTTCATCACAACTTTGTCATATGATTTTCTGAGGGTTTTTCCTCTTGTTTCCTGTATCATAATGGTAGGCAGAATAACGGCCCTCCAAAGGTAGCTCTATCCTAATACCCAGAACCTGTCAGTATGTTACCTGATGCGGCAGAAAGGACTTTGAAGATGGAATTAAATTACCAGTTTTGAGACAGGAGATTCTCCTGGATTATCGGGACATACTGATGAAATCACAAGGTCCTTATAATAGAGAAACGTGAGGATGGGAGTCAGAGGAGACGTGGCAACAGAGGCAGAGTTAGCAATTTGAAGATGCTATGCTGCTGGCTTTGAAGGTGGAGGAAGGGACCATGAACCAAAAGGTGTGGCAACTTCTAGAAGCTGCAAAGAGCTTTTAAACAAGGGGGGGAAATGTTTTTAAAAGGGAGAAGGAAATAGATTCCCCATTAGAATCTTCAGAAAGGAGCACAGCCCTACCAACATATCAGTCTTAGCCCAATGAAACCCATTGAAGAACTTTGACTTTCAGAACTGGAAGATAAAAAATTTGTGTTGTTTGGAGCCACCACGTTTGTGGCAATTTGTTATAGCAGCAACAGGAAACTAATCCAAGGGGACAATGTCGTGTCGCTACAGGATAGAACTAAAAAGAAAATCAACTCTTGGCCCATTATAACCAACAGGCTGATTTGTTTATTCTAGCAGTTCTGTAGACTGCTCCATTTTGACCTTCAAAGAATACATAGCAAAAGTGAATTTTTATTTAAAAGCGAGTGTGATTCACTCAGCAGAAATAATTATGTTTCGGAGGAAGAAAGTGTCTGGGTTTCATTTTACAGATGGTAGAGGAAGGGAATTGGAGGAGGGTCAGTATTAAAGCTTGGTTTTTATATCATTTTCAATGAATAAACAGTGATGTTCAAAAGAGGAAGTTACCAGAATGCAGTCAACCCCTATCTGTCACGCAGCCTTTGCATACACAGTAGTTCAGAATGGGCTGAAAACCTCCAACAGAGCAAGCTAAGGAACATCATCTTGATTTAAGGCTATGCCTCCATCCCCAGGGGTGGCAGTCACGGTGCAATTGCCCAGTTGCCCCATGTTATGGCTCAATCTCACTTTCAAGACTCTTTTGTTTCACTTTGAACACATCTTTACTCTCCTGCCTGAATTGGAGTCATCTGACTTCCATACATTTCATGACTACTCATGATTTTCATATTAAATTCTGCTTTTATAGGGGAAAAAAAAGCTTTGCCAAAGACGTAATCTAGGACTTTTAGGCAGGGTCTAAAGAGCATACAAATTGAGGACTTGAAAACTGAGCCCCAAGTAATAGAATGAACCCCCAAATAATAGACCAGATTCAGTTTTTACAAAAAAGGAAAAAAATTAATCCATGAAACACAGGGTAAGTGATCAGTTTGCCCTGTTACGTACAACCACACACTACCAATCTGCAGCCCATAAGAATAAAAATAAATTGTATCAATTATACATTATCTAGTAAATACATACAAACAGTCTGAAATAAAATTAACAATAAATTATCCCACCTACTAGCACCTAGTGGGCCCTCAATCAAAATGTGTTTGTCTTTTTATAAAATTCTTTTCAGAAGGCAATGACTCACAACTTTGACAAAACAGGCAGATGTCCACCAGAAAACGCCAAAGAATGTGGTGATAGTAAACATTTATTTAACAAATACATAGGAAGCACCTATTGCATGGTGTGTGGTGCTTTGGAGACCAAGTCACATCCTGAGACTCTCTCTGCCTGTTCCCTCCTATGTATGCTCATTCTTCAACTCCCAAATGGTAAGCAACCTTCCTCACAGTTCCCTACCTCTGTACGTCTCCCCACGGGTGCCACAGTTTCTTCCTAGTCATTTGTGATGATGTTGGAAGTTCAAGGAAACCCAACTCACAGAGAGAAGAGGGCAGAGAGGGCCTCCTAACCACCAACGAGAGCAACTGGGAGGCCCTCCCCTAGGACACACAGCACAGTACGAGCCCCACCCCATCTGTAGGTCTCTGCTGCTACCCCCAACATAGGATTCCAAAGAAAGATCCAGATGGTGGTCACGTGCAGATTCGCCTGGGCCTGGAAAAGGCTCTGGGCAAGTAGAAGACAACCTGGTTTAGAAATGTACTCAAGAATGTAGCTATGAGGGTTTTCACATCAAGAAGCAAGGGGAGAAGGGCAAAGAGAAAAATAGGCCAGGGTAGGTGGGGACTGGATGGGATTTGTTCAAGACCAGATTTAAAACATTCTGCTCTTTTTTGAAACAACTTACTTTGTAATCATTGCCTTGGCGTCTGGCCCTCTCTCATTTAACCTCATCTGCCTGACTTTAAATTCATGGAACAGATTTTCACTGCCTTGGACTCCAAGCAGTTGGCTGGCGGAGTGTTCTTGGATGTTACCAAAAAAACGCATTTGATACCATTAATCATATTGCCATATGTAATAAATTGGCTGCCTATGGTACATCGCCTAAAATTGTCACATGGTTCCAATCAGAGTTCTGCCAACTGAAAGTGGTTACTGGAAACTTTGACTCTCCCTTTCAGGCACGCCTTCCCTGTGTTCCATGGACCGGTCCTGTTTGCACTGCACGTTAATAACCTGCTGGCTCAACATCTGCACAAAGGCCAGTCCTTTTGAGGATGCACATGTTTGGGGGTGCTGCTCTGCAAGCAATAACCTGCTTGGTATCAACGTCACATCTTTACAGTCTGCCTTTGACAGCCAGGCAGGGACTCGAAGGCTAATCCGATACATCACCTAATTTGTGGTTTTGCGTCTGCCTCCAACCTGATTCTTTTTTAACCTTCTCCTTCCCCCCTAATGTATGTATATGGAATTTAGCAGAGCAATGTCCATGTCCTCTGAGGAGAATCCTGCTGCCTGGATTCATCTCAGCCCAGGTGAGAAGTATCTGCCACATAGCAGAAAGGACGCCCCAAATTCATTCATTTAAGAACCATTTATGGCCGGGCGCGGTGGCTCAAGCCTGTAATCCCACCACTTTGGGAGGCCGAGACGGGCGGATCACGAGGTCAGGAGATCGAGACCATCCTGGCTAATACGGTGAAACCCCGTCTCTACTAAAAAATACAAAAAACTAGCCGGGCGAGGTGGCAGGCGCCTGTAGTCCCAGCTACTTGGGAGGCTGAGGCAGGAGAATAGCGTGAACCCGGGGGGCGGAGCTTGCAGTGAGCTGAGATCCGGCCACTGCACTCCAGCCTGGGCGACACAGCGAGACTCCATCTCAAAAAAAAAAAAAAAAAGAACCATTTATTTCATCAGGTGAGGAAGAGGAGGTGGACAAAGCTCCGCAGTTGTTGGAGTATCAGGTCATCACTGCTCCTGGCTTTCATAGGTTACATCCACATGTTGTTGGATTTGGGTTTGTTTGTTTCTCTCCATTTTTTTTCTCTAGCACAATCATGCGAATCTGGATGAAATTGTAATGAACTCACCCGTTTCCCCCAAATCAGATTGTTGTTTGGTTTGGTTTTGAAACTTTGAAAACACTTGATGAAAATGTTTTGGAATTTGACTCCATTTTATTCAAAGTGGAAAGTGCCATCTGCATGTTTTAAGTAAATTTTTGTGAGTACCTACACATACCATGCCCCTTTATAGGTATTTGTGTGGGTGTGAATGTGTTTGCACATGTGTCTCTTTTTTGTGCACATCTGTATGTCCAGATTCCAGCTGGGACCAGGTACTGAAATCCTGAAATACAGTTTTTGTCTCAATTCCAGCAGCTCTAAAACAGGAAGTACAGGACATCTTAGCCACCCCTCCCCCATCCTGGAAAAAAGTTCTACTCTCATGAAATTTGCAGCCTGATATTTGCAGGCTCAGGAGGTTCAGGCGGTTTGGGTAAGGTTCATATAAACATCCCTGCCAGCATCTGAAACCCATAAATAAGGCCTGGAGAGAGGGGGGAAAAAAACAAGATCCCTCTTTTCTTCACACATCGACGTCTTTTATCTTCGGTAAGACCTTGTGCAGTGGAGCAAGAGAGCATGTGGGGAAGAGTCTGAGCAAAAATTAATAGATGGCCTTAAAAATAAGAGCTCTGGGCAAAAAACAGAGCTAGCGGTGTACTCAGACTCACAGAGACCCAACAAAAGTTCCAAAGTCCCCACGAGGAAGGGAAGGTCTGGCATCCCCGCTGCTTTGGCGAAGTGCCGGAAAGATGACGATCCAGGGCTCCGTTGATCTCAGCCGTTCCCATATAGGTGGTACGGTGCAAATATAACAAGTTTGACCTTTGGTTCCCAGAAAAACAAATAATAAAAGTGAACTAAATGGCAAGTTCTGAAAAGAGTTAGAGGTTACTTGCATATCCCCTGAATCGACAATGCTCTGGAGACCCATAAAAATTCAGTATTACACCCCACTGTGCAAAGGATTTTCCCTCCACTGGCTACAGTGAAAAGTTCAGATCTGAATATTCATCACTTGTATATTCAGGCGCTTTGTTCCAGAATTCTGGTTTGAGGATGCACAATGACCGCATATCTTTATTAAATGGTTTGTGTTTTGGACTGACAAATAGGTTGCCCTCACAGAGCCTCAGACACACCTCATTTAATCAGTCTTTATTGAGCATGTGTTGAAATTAGCAATGGGGAACAGAGAAAAAAAAAAATCTCTGCCCTGGAAGGTCACATAGTTTAGTTCAAATACACACATATCAAATTACGTACTATAATCTTCTGTGTTGGTTTTGTTTTTGTTTACTTTTCATAAAACTCTTTAAACAAATTTTAATTCTACTGTATTGTAGGAACTACAGGCTTTTTCTGACAAGTTGGTGAGTGTCTAGTTGAAATAGTTTGTATCCATGGTCAGGGAGCTATAAATGTTGCTAAAGACTGAATACTTGATGGAAGGGGATAGGCATGTGCACTGTTAAGAAGGAAACAACAAAATATAAACAAAAACTGATAAGATGAAAAAGCAACCTGGGAACTCTTCTAAATGGGCAGAGCTCTCATGTGGGACATTGGTGTCACAAGTGGTCTTTTTTCCTTTGATAGTATAGTAAAGGGTTACCAGGAAACCAAAGAGAATGGCACAAACTGTTTGCTGATTAAGCAGGCAAGTTCAGAGGGTCATGTGAAGTGGACTACAGCCCAAGCTGGGTGTGCCAACCATTTATTCCTGGGATGTAGCAAAACCACTGGCAGCTAAGGAAGACCACTTTGGCAAGCCTGTGCCAAGGGGTCATATAATTATACAAGGAGAAACCTTACTCCAAGACAAAGTTCAGGAAGAGTTCAAAGGAATACCTCAATCAAGCAGAGGTCAGCAAATGTTTTCTGTAAAGGGCAAAATAAATATTTTAGGGTTTGTGGCCACATAAGGTCTGTCACATTAATCTTGTGTGTGTGTGTATGTGTGTATACAGTCCCTTAAAAATGCATAAAACATTCTCAGACTGAGAGCCTTACGAAAGCAGAACACAGGTTGGATTTATCCCAGACGCTAGATTTGTCCTGCAGGTGGTAGTTTGCCAACCCTGTAAACTTCCATTTAACAAGCATTTGTTGTGCACCTATTGTGTGTTAGGCATTGTGCCAAGGGTGGAGCTATCTAGACACATGGTCTGTCCCTGTCATCAAGCAGCCTCTAATTTAATATGCTCTTGCAGTTCAACAGGGAGCACATTAAGCTGTAACTGAAATACTAACAGTTATTGTGTAAGGTACCAAATGGCACCGCTATACAATTAGCTTCTCATCTTCATCAGGGCTTAATCATATTGGTATCTCTGTCACCTAACACATAGAAGAATCTCAAAAACTGTGTATTAAAAGTATACCAATGTTTAGCTGAGATTTTATTTTCTTTACATACTTCCTATGTAAAGACTTAACTATAATATTTGGCAATATCATTTAACAAAGCTTTTTTTTTAATTGAGGAATTTACTAAAGCATTTTCTTTTCTAAATTGTACCTTCCACTATGTAAACACTTTACTTATCCCATATCTTGTCACTAGAATACATTCACATGTACAATTTGCATATGCTGATGTAGGTAAGATTCATAGCTTTTATAAATTGTAAATTCATTGTTTTTCCCCCAGTTCTAAACTTTCTATTCACTATTTACAAGCCTCTAAGAAACAAAAACTTGACTTCCTGCTGGCAAGAACTGGAAAAAAAAAAAAATCAAAACTATTGTATAACATTTTTTAAACCACACTGCAAGAGTGCAAGAGTATACACTCTTTCCTTAAAACACAGAGTCATCATTCACAGATGTAGATATGTACTTATGCTGAGACAGATGTGATTCTATTCACTTGGGGACAGGTGGTTTATTTATTCCTACTCTAAAATTCTTCTCCAGATAGACCCATGCTTCTGACCTATACTATTTTCTGTCTGCTGAATAACATTTTTTAAAATATGTCCTGCAGGGCAGGTCTGTTGGTGATAAATTCTCTCAGGTTTTATTTGAGGTCTTTATTTCTCCTTCACTTTTGAAGGATAATTTTGCTGGATATACAATTCTAGGTTGGTGGTCTGTTCTTTCAACACATTAAATATTCCATTCCTCACTCTTCTTGCATTCATGGTTTCTAATGAGAAGTTTATTGTATTTCTTATCTTTCTTCTTCTATAGATAAAGTGTTTTTCCCCACTTCTTACTTCTTTTAAGATTTTCTCTTTGTCTTTTGTTTTCTGCAGTTTGAATATGATAGGTCTTGGTGTGGAATTTTTTTTAAAATCCTGGATAGTGTTCTCTGAGCTTCCTGGATCCATGGTTTGATGTCTATCATAACTTAGGAAAGTTATCAGCCATTATTACTTCAAGCATTTTTTTCTACTCTGTTCTCTCCTTCTTCCCCTTTGTGTGTTACACCTTTTAAACTTGTCCCACAGTTCTTGGATGGTCTCTTTTGGTTTTTTCATTCCCTTTTCTGTTTGCATTTCATTATCTTCAAGCCCACTGATTCTGTATCAACTCTGTGCTGAGTCTACTGGTGATCTCATTGAAGGCATTTAATTTTCTTACAGTTTTTTATTTCTAAAATGTTCTTTTGATTTTTTTCTAAGACTGTCTATCTCTTTTCTTATATTACCCATCTTTTCTTACATATTGTTTACTTTTTCCATTAAAGCCCCTAACACAGTTATTTAAATTCCTTGCTTGATAATTCTAACATCTGTGTCATGTCTGAATCTAGTTTTGATGATTACTTTGTCTTTTCAAACTGTGTTTTCATTTGCTTTTTGGCATGCTTTGTAGGTTCTTGTTAAAAGCAGGACATGTTGCATTGGGTAAAATGAACCCAGATAAATAGGCCTTTAGTGTTGAGGATTTGTGTTAATCTGTCTGGGAGTTGGGCTACATTTAATGTTCTCAGTAGCCATTAGCTCCAGAGATTCAAATTCCTGTAGTGTCATTTTTGTCTTTCCTCTTGACCTTGGGCTTCCCTAAGTACTCCCCCTCAGAGAGACCCTGTGTCCTGCAGCTCTTTCAGCTGTCATCCACTGTTACTATGCTGGAGCCCTGTTGATATGGTGGTAAAGTATCCAAAAGGAAGTGTTCTATAATCTCCCAATTAAATCTCAATCTTTTAGTGGTTTGTATTTGGGGGCTGTGACCTTCATAAGTGTTTCTCCCATGGTATCGCTTTTTTTCTTGTCTGATCTCTATTCCTTTCTCTGGATGCAGTGTTCACAGTCTATTTCCTTGAAAACATGACCTCTGTTGACCATGTTCTTTATCGTCCCCACAGCTCCTTAGGTGAGACAGGGAGGCTAGAGGGTGCTGGAATGGGATAAATGCCCCTCTTCAACTGGGATAAGGCTCTATCTAGTAAAGTCTTTTTTTCGAAGGAGTAGGCCTTTGTTCTAGAGAAGTCTCTTTGTGTCTTCCTTCGTTTTGTCTTCTCTTCTCTTCTCTTTTTTTTCTCTCTGTCTCTCTTTCTTTTGAGACATGGTCTCACTCTGTCACCCAGGCTGGAGTGCAGTGGTGTGATCACAGCTTACTAAAGCTTCGATCTCCCAGCCCCAAGTGATCCTCTTACCTCAGCCTCCTAAGTAGCTGGAACCACAGGTGCACACCATCATGCCTGGCTAATTTTTAATTTTTTTGTAGAGATGGTATCTCCCTGTATTGCCTCTTTGTGTATTTCACAATAATTATTCTTCTTGTATTTTGTCCAGAACCATGAGGGAATCTTTCCCAGATCTTAGCTATGAGAACCTGGTAGGGTCCCTGGAGATAAAGCCCATGAAAGTGAGAGCTTCCCTCAAGATTGCAATCCCCAGGAATTTCTCCCTCTCCAGCCAGTCCACACTCAGCCTCCAGGAATTCATCAAAATGAGCATTTGAGTGTTCTGACAGCTTACAGCTCCAGCAGCTTTACTCCAGGTAAGCAGATCTCAGGTGTGTCTCTCTGGATATGCCTGTCTCTCCAGATTTCAGGGTTGAGGTGTACCCTGCACACTCAGTTCTCTGATGAGTACAAGAAACATTATTGGTTTTCCATTTGTACAGTGTTTTCTTGTAAGGATGGAAGTGATAACATCCAAGTTCTTTACACATCAGAACTTAAGACAGACAGGTCTTGCTGGATTTCCCCACTCAGTAGAATAATGTTAGATCATACCTTTTGTTCAATCATATTTCTACACAGCTGTGTTGTTCATACTTTGCTGAACCTAAGCATAAAAAAGGACAATTTGCCCTATATCTTTGGTTCTTCATTCTGAAAGCTTCCATGTACATGTTAAATAAATTTGTACTGATTTGTTTAAATAACAAAATGTTGTAATGAATAGATATATAAGCAGATAAACAAAAATAGAAAAATGTACCCTCGAATCAGTCTCAAAGTTGAACTTTTCTTCGAAGGCTACAGACTAGGACTGAAGTATCAACGTCAATTAATTGCAGAAAACTATCTAAGAAGCAAGTAACTACAGGGTCAACATGACATACAGTAATAACAAATGTGGTATACATTTTTGTATAAAGTTATACCTTCACATGTAAGAGAATATGATTGTGTTAAGGTATGATTTCAACTCCAAATCTACTTAGTCATAAGATTTTATACCCAGAAAGCACATCACCCTCCTCATCAAGCAGTCATCAAGCACCTACTATATACTAGAATTATTGGGTATTCATAAAGGATGTGATTGGTGAGCCTGAGGGACTGAAACACTAGCTACAGATGAATTACAAGATTAAATAACAAAGTATACATAAATATAATGAATTTTCATATATTGCTAAAGGGTGGAAAGGGATTCAACTCTATGTTTGTTGGGGCCTGTGGAAAGCTTTCCCTTAACCCTCTGAAGATTTGCTGAAAAATAAACTCACAAAGATTAATTGGAGAAAAGGCATATACATTTATTTAATGTATACATGGAAGCCTTCAAAATGAAGACCCAAAGATATAGGGGAAATTGTCCATTTTTATGCTTGGGTTCAACAAAGTATGGACAGCCATATAGAAATATGATTGAACAAAAAGGGTTTGATCTAAATTACTAGACTGAGTGGGGAGACCCAGCAAGGCCTGTCTGGATTCTCCTTGGCCTCTCTGAACAAGCGTTCCTTCCTTCTGGGTGTTGGGCAAGACTCCCTCTGGAATGGGGATTTTATGATCTACCATCAAACAAGGTAGGCCAGATCATTTCTTTATGGCTAGTTTTTACACAGACAGGTGGAAGGAAAGTTAGCGTAATATTTTTAGGTTTTATGGCCGGCTTTGGGAAAAAGGCGTTCTGGTTTCCATGATCCACCTTGGGGTTTCTATGGCTAGGTTTAGGGGAGAATGGGACTGAGAGTCAGGAGGTCAGGAGAGGGTCGCAGAGAAACTTTTGCTTCTGAGGTTGCTTCTCAGGTCTTCATTTGGGGGCACTGTTTTCTGAGTCCCAAAAATGTAATGTTTTAAACACTTATATGGATTGTCTATTCAGGTATTGCTTTGTAATTAGGTATTAATTAAAATAACAACTCAGAGCCGTACATGTTAAGTACCAATTGAGTGGTGGAGGCAGTAATTGCCGCAGATCAGAGAAGCTGTGTATAGCAGTCAGCTGGGTACTCATCAGCACCTCCCATTTGCAGACTTTCAAACATACTCCTAAATGTTACATCATTTGTAGCTGAGCTTCTCCACCACATATATACCCAGAAAGCACATCATCTTCCTCATCAAGTAGTTACCAAGCACCTACTATGTGCTAGAAGTACTGGGTATTCACCAAGGATGTGATTAGTGAGCCTGAAGTACTAGAACACTAGCTAGCTATCTTCCCCATCAAATGTATATGCCATGACAAAATGAGGTTGGAAATCACCAAGCAAGACTTGTAAGAGAAAGTTTAAAACCATTTTATGACTCTTTGATGATTGCCCACTTCAGCTGAGAAAAACAAGTTGAAGAGACTGAAAAAAAAAAAAAAACTTTGATGATTAAAAGAATGTCGAATGTTTTTCCTTCTCACCAAAAGGAGGATGTGCTTCCTTTTACTTTTTCTTCCTACTGTTTAATAGGATCCCAACACCCCTGCAGAAACTTAATATGTCCATCCAAAGAGTGGGGGGATCCATTGGGATGATATCTAACTGCTGGCTGGAAAATCTAAGGCCAGAGAATGGCAGGCTAGTGTGCTGTCAGCATGAGATCATTAGAGACGGCCCAAGAGGGCTGCCGGGAAGGTGGCAGTGATGCCAGCGAGAGAGTGAGATGTGGGATTCCTGGGGCTTAAGGAAAGAGCCATAAGAAGCCTAGAAGAGATGTGTTCCCCATATTAAGGGAACTGGGGGAAACTCTTAAAAGCATTCAAAAATGCCCTGCAAGAGAAAGGCCAGCTTGAAACACTACCAAACCTGGGGATTGCTTATGTCACCTTGGAGTAGCTGAAGTCCCACCTCAAAGCCTCTTCACTTGCAGTCCCTTCTGCCTGGGTGACTCTCCACCAGGCATCTGTTAGCTACCATGCTCATTGTTTCAGGTCTGTAATCAAAAGACAGCCTCTCAGGGAGAGGAGGCTTTTTTTGTCCTAAAAATGCTGACATTGTGTGTCTCCTGGTCCTGTATTATTTTCACCCTTAGCATGTTTATCTAACATATGAAGTGTTGTACTTTTTTTAATTTTTTTTATTTTTTTTGAGACAGAGTCTCACTCTGCTGCCCAGGCTGGAATGCAGTGGCAAAATCTCGGTTCACTGCATCCTCCCCCTCCTGGGTTCCAGTAATTCTCCTGCCTCAGCCTCCTGAGTAGCTGGGATTACAGGCATGTGCCACCACGCCAAGCTAATTATTGTAGTTTTAGTAGAGACCGTGTTTCACCATGTTGGCTGGGCTGGTCTTGAACTCCTGACCTCAGGTGATCTACTCTCCTTGGCCCTCCCAAAGTGCTGGAATTACAGGCGTGAACCACCGCACCTGGCCAGTGTTGTACTTTTATATCTTGTTTTGTTGTTCTTTTCCTCCACGGGATTGTAAGCTCCACAAGTGCAAGTTATGTGTATTTTGTTTAGTACTGTATCTCTAGATTTTCAAATAATGCCTGCACATTGTAAACATTCAACAAACATCTATTTAGTGAATGAATTAATAAATAAATGGGTAGAGGAGTAAACAAATTGGCAAGGTCTGTGAGAGGCAAAAGTAAGTGACTTTTTTATTATACTCCATGAGCCTTCCTTATTCAATGTGCCAATTACACTAGTTTCTGATACCCAACAGTGCTTACAATGATACACTGTATTACACACGAACATACAGAAAATGGAGGTGGTCAGGAATACTTCTTATAGGAGCTGGAATTTAAGCTGAGTCTTAAAGGATTGAAAGGATGTAGAGATGCCAAAAAGGCCCTGTTACAAAAGTGAAGAGCCAAGGATGTTCATGAGGTGCCCACTGAGCTATGAGTAGGTTTGTTTGCCTAAAACAGAGGATTTTGTAGCTGAAATAAACCTTGGGAGGGATGTAGAGGGCATATGGTCACTATAAGGGTAGGCCCTGGCACTATCCTAAAACCTGTGGGTGGACCCAGCCTTCACACATACCTGTGAGTAGGGCTTCAAGTTAACAGAATAAGTCAGAGATAAGTAGGTCAAGGCTAAGGGCTGGAATTTTAAGGACCAGAGCAGTTGAGACCTCCAATCAGAGCCCAGTCAGTCAGTGTGGGTTTATCTGGTGACCAAGGAAGAAATCCTGAGGTCCATGGTGAAATCAGATGGAGTGTTGAAATAGATGCACACTGTAGTCCCTGTGTCACCAAAATTTTATGACTCTAGAGTTTTGTTCTCTGGCAGATTCCTCCAGGGCTTGGGAAAGGGTGTTGTCCAGCAGACTTTGAACCTCCCAGCTGCTGACTAGCCAAGCCATAGCAAGAAGAATGTAAGAGATAGGTTTGCCTCAATGGTGCATTGTGTTTGCATCTGCTCCTGTGACTTTTGCTTGCACTTGAGCTTCACTGTTGACCAACAAATCCTTTCACTCCCCACCTTAGAAAAGTTTTCTCAGCTCCTACCTTCTCTGTCATCCTTGACCAAGAGCATTGAATTCTGCTCGTAGTGGGTTAGGCCCCTCAGTTTGACACTGCATTTATTCTCAACCCTTCCTTAACTAGTGCATACATTTTTAATCTTCATCTTTAATTGACCATTCATAGTTAGGTTTGTCATTATTTCTGATGGGTCCAAATCTGTATGAGGCTTTCTAATTGTTAAGTAAAACCCACCATCCTATTTTCTAATCCTTTCTGCTAAAATTTAAATTACCAGCCTCCTGTATTCTATTTTTTGTAATTCTCTTTTAGAGGCCTTATCTCAATTTGTGAGTGTTCATTATAATATATATTTATTTATCTGTATGTTTTACATCTGGGGCCACTGACTAGTTGGTAAGTAATGAGAGGTCATAAGACTTTCTGCTTTGTTAACCACTGTATCTCCAGTACCTGAACAGTGTGTGCACCTTGCAACTATTTAATAAAAACTTGTTGTTGAATTTAGTCGCCATCAGGATGAATGCTCCTTTTGACCTTCCTTACGTAAGTAAGTGGTTTATTCTATGGTACCCTTCCAGCATGACATATTCAGCCCCTTCCCATGGTCTGCAGGCCTGTTCCTGGTCCATTATGAAACTTACATTGTCAACCTTCATTTATACAATACTGTTTTGAAAAATTTGACTTCAGCACAAAAAGGTAATTACAGCACAAATCATAATGAAATGTGTTCCTTATCAGAAAAGGAAGAGATCAGAAAGAGGATTATTTTCAACCACCATAGTAACTTCCTACCTTCCCAAATACAGCCCAAGAGAAGGGCCCAGAACATTCCTTGAATGGTGTTCTGAGGCTCACTGAGCTTGGGTCGTGATGTATGGAAAGCAGTGAGGATGTTCCCAAATCTAAGTCCTCTCAGTAAAAAGGTACAGCCTGCGGACAGCATTTCCCACTGAAATCTTCTGACCGACATGAATGAGGACTCTCCTGCTCCTCTCTGCCTAAAGCTAGGACTTGTTTGTGAGTGTGTTTGGCGTCTGAAAAATCGATCCTTCACTTTAGGTTACATATCCTAGCATATGGTTCCTATGGAAATTCATTTCTCCTGGAGTCACATGAATTTCTCCAAGGGCCCTGGAATCATCTGTCATCTTGTTTTACTTTTTTCTTAGGCTCAATATGCTCAACTTCACCCCAACTGAACAGTCCTGGACTCTTAAAACTAGTAACATTCCTTGGCTGCCTGGGCACTAACATCACGTAAGCTCCAACCCAACACTCCCCAAACCAAGACCAGGCCTCCTAGGCTAAGAGAAACTAACCACTTCTCATGCCTTAAGAGTGTTTCTGATTTTGACAGGTAAAGAGAATATTTTCAATGCAACAGCTGTATTCCTCTTTTCTGAGTATGCTATTTGAGACTAACATGCATACTTGTGACCCTTTGATGTAAAATTGTCTACATTTTTAAGTGTCATTCAATCCTTTTCTTTATTGCATATATACTCTAACCTTTTTAAATTTCTTAAACAAATTCTAAGGAGAATTCCTTCCTCAGACTCGTGGGTGGCCAGGCTGATTTCTGATTCAATTGGCCCATGGTGGAGTCCAGGCATCAGAACTGTTTTAAAACCATCCAGGTGATGCCAGTCCTCCAGGTGATTTGAATGGGGTTGAGATCCATTGATCTGGAGAAGGACATGTCGAACTCTAAGGTGTATGGGAATCACCTGGAACCTTCTTAAACTGAAGACTCAGTAGGTCATGGATGGATCTTGAGATTCCACATCTCTAATAGTAGATATTACTCTGACATATAATAATAAAATTATTTAAAATAATATAATTATTATTATCTAAAAATCACATAATTATTATTATCCCAGAATTCCCAGAATCTTTGGAGCATACTTCAAGTAAGAAGGTTATTTAAATGACATAAGGCTATTTAAATATGAAGTTTTTTTTTTTAACTTTGTAAAGCAAAATTAAATGAAAGTGAAAACATTTAAATTTTCAGTCCTGCTAGCTACATTTCAAGTGCCCAGTGGCCACATGTGGCTAGTGACTACTGTCGTGAACAGGGCAGGGACAGAAACATTTCCAGCACAGAGAGTTCTACTGGGCAGTGCCGTGCTAGATTCTTCATTTCCTGTATTTCAACTTGCAAAAAATTACATTCACCAAGCCTGCAGGTAATGCATTTCTGCAGTACTCATGGGGCTTAATGACACATATATTTTGTCTGCATTCTTGCTTTGGACTCTTAAAGGTGGGACACACACAAACAAGAAACCTTTGATTTCAGGACCAGTTTTTAGCCAAATAGCTAATGTATAGTATTATTGGTTTTGTTGCTGCTGTTTAGTTAAAGCAAACTATTGAAGATTGGGTTGAGTTCATGCATGCTCTGTGGTTATTTTTAACCTTCTTTTTAGGAAGGACTTGCCAGTTTCTCTTGCCAGTCTATTTTACTGGCATTGCCTGAAAAACAACTGTGTCATAGTATTTGTTTACCTTCTCTCTACTCAGGTCTAGCCACCTACTTCCCTCTTCCTTTAATTCATTCAACAACATCAATGTAGAGTACTCCTAGTCCAGCACTCTGTGGCTGCTATGGGAGTTAAGGAAGAAATAGCAAATGGCACTTCCCCCTCACCGAGTTTATAATTGAATAGAGGACCTGTGATGAGACAAGTAAAACTCAAAATCTCATTAAGTTGCTAGCAGAGGCTAGCGAGTGGTAACACATTAAAACATTAAAACAGATTAGTTTCTCATATTAGCCAGCTATCACTGAGTAAAGGGCAGGCTCCAATAAAATGGTACACGGGAGAGGTAGGATTTAATGGAGGGGTAGGGGAGGCCAAGGTAAGGGCAGGCAGGGGCTAAGATATGGAAGGACTGCAAAGGGAGTAGAGTACAGCTCTATGGAAGAAAGGACTTGAGGAAGGCAGGCAGAGTCAGATGGAGAGAGCACAGGGAGGTAGGAGGCATGAAAGAGGAAACGTGCGGCAAAAATAGGAGGTCCATGGAAGTGACTGACAAAATTCTCTTGTTTCCCATCTTGATTGTGCCTTCATCAGGGCAACTGTGCCCTCTGATGGACAGGATGCAAATATAAGGGAGGGAGTGGAGAGAGGGACGAGTCCATGGAAGGGACTGGCTTTGTCCTGCTGCCTCCTGGGCCCACTATAAAAGCAGATCTGCGCAAAAAGAGATGGTGAGAGAGAGCTGAAGTATCCACAGCACAGTGAAAATAGCGCTGGTCTGGGAGGATGGCACGGCCAAGTTCTATTCCCAGCAAAGCCTGGTGAGCTTAGCACACTCTCAGCCTTCTCTGGGCTCATTTTCCAACTGTGCCATGAGAGAGTGAAATGAACTTTCACCATGAAACTTCTGCAGCCTCTGATCCTATGCTCTAGGGCATTAGTTTGCAAGCTGGGATTGGTAGGGTGGTAGGTGGGGCCTGGCACTGTCCCTGCACCTGCCTCACACAGAGGAGCTCCATTTTACACCACTGACGAAGACATTGCATTTGTTAGAATTGACTGAGCCATTGCCTCTGAGCTTCTCTTTGGCTCTTTAACCCTTATATACATCTTAGAAATGTAAATGTGGCTTCAAAGAGGGAGAGGGGTGGGAATGAGGAGGGAGGGAGGGAGGGGGAGAGAGAGGGAGGGGGAGAGAGAGAGAGACAGAGAGAGAGAGAGACAGAGAGAGAGCACAAGCACTATGCCTCATGTGGGGAAGAAGAGACTGGACGTCTCCACTAAAACAAGCCACAGAGCGTCCTTTCCCATAACTCATACTTGTTAATGAGACGGGGTCATAAAGATCACCCACCCCACTATGTACAGGAAGCTTATACAGAAAGTTGACAGATCATTTAACAAATATACCAAAAATTATGCATCCACATTACTTATTATTTTGGAAAACTGTACACATACTTGAATGACATTGCCTTTATTCAACCACTTCAGGTCCTTAAAATTCCTCCTTTGAAGCCTGATTAGTTTCCAGGCATGCCTTTCCTAAATCTTTGTGAAATTGATAGACTACCTTTCATTTTCTGAACAATCAGAGCTTTGCAGCATACACCTCTGGAGTGAACGCCTTGTTGTGGAAAGAGGTGAGGAACATTGGTTTGAAAGGCAGGTGGGGGCCAATCCATGATGCTCCTGTTCATGTGCCCAGGGTCACCACCTTCGGGAAAGGCTAGCCCTCCTGACATGTGACCTTGGCCAGAAGGTCACCACAGAAAACTCTCCTCTCTGAAAACAGAGCCCTCCAGCTGAGAAAAAGAACCCAACCATGATTTAGAGAGAAGTCTATTTCTCTTTTCAAATTTTCCAACTTGACATGTTGCTGTAGTGCACTTCACATCTGATTACATTAGTCACATTGCATTATCCCATATCAGATGTGACATGATGCAATGGGATTGTGAGCTGTGTATAAAGATGTAGCAGCAGCCAATAGCTTCAACCCACTCCTGATGTGAGAGCCAAGCCACCTACCTTCCCGGTAGCCCTATACTAATTCACTAGATGCCTTCCTTAAATCGGGGCTGCTTTTACTATTCCAGGAAGCAACACTCCCAACAATGATGCCTTCTGTGTGTCCAGCACATTGTAGTTTGCAAGGTACTTTCAAATCCATCATCTAATTCACATTCTACATTCTTAGAAGCCAAACCTTAGCAGAGATTTTGTCACATTTGGTCCAGTGAAATGTTCAATAGTTTCTTCCTGTCCCCAGGATTTGGGAGTGAAGAGAATGTTGGATATGCACCATGGAAAATGCGTGATAGTAAATGTCTGCCCAGGTTACTACTTGGCATGAAGCAAGGGTTAGGGGAAGAGATGGCCAACCCAGGAAACATAGAGTATACCAATCCATTCAAAGGATAACTATCTTAAGCTTCATCTCTGTCATGCAGAAAAATCAGCTGGCCATGGCCACTGTGTGTGGCACACTCTGTGTGGCCATGTCTTCATGATGGGCTGCTTTATTTACTTTTGGTGATGAACTTGACTCAGTTTTGTTTTAATCTAAGTACTGATTAAAATAAAGCTACTGAAGATACATATTACAACTATGGTACACTAACTTCAACATGAAAGGGATAATATTTTCCTGATTTCCCCCACAGGGAAGAACAAAGAAAATGATAACCATCTTTCCAGAAAACACAAGACCAGACACAGTATGGTTTGAACCAATGTAATCAGAAGTTGTACTTGATTCTTCTCACAGGTTTTCTTTCATGATTTTCAAAGGAGTTAAAGAAGCTTCCAGAACCTCATCATGAAGAATCCATAACTCTAGCTTCTACATCAGGCCAGGGAAAGATTGTTGCTGAAGTTCAGGCATTACAACCACTTCTAGGGGGAATGAGGTAGACCCTGTCTTCCTTTCTTGGAAGAAAGGAAACCCTTCCCAGGACCACTATCCCTACCCTAAAAGATTTCCCTCAAATGCATTGGCCAGGATTATGCCACATAATATTTTAAACCAATTTTTGACCAGGAAAATGGGATTATTATAACTAGACAAGACAGGCAACCACAGTGTTCATGACATTCCATCTGTCATCAAAGCAAGCATGTAGGAACACCACTTGGACAGGAGAAATGGGAACTAGCTGCAGAATTATGAGGATAAGACCCAGCTGGGAAAATGCTTTTGGTGCCATTCAGCCTGGGTTTATACTCCTACATGAGGTGAGAAGGATCAATAATGAGGCATCCACCACATTGCTATCCCACACTGTCACCCAGGACCAGACTTTCTCAGCTGGGTCTGAAGGTGCACTAGGCTCAACTTCCAGGAACAGTGTGCTCACTCCCCTCAGGACAGATCATCATCCATTCTTGTTTGCACAATATAGATGTATTCTGCCTCTCATACATTGGAAAGATATATATATTTGAAAATAGCTGCTGTGACCTTCCTACAATGCTTCTTCTCTAGGTCAAATATCCCGTTTCTAAAACCATTCCTATAATTCCAAGATTGAGCTTCCTCTTGGCTCACTAACTACCACCCAGGGCTATACCCTGAAGTTTACTGGCTTAACTGCCCAAAATTGTTAGTTATCAGCACTTTGGTATGAATTGATTTCATCAAATAAAATTTCCCCCGGAGTTTCTGAGGGAGAACTAGGAGGAAATGGAGAAGATATAACTAGAGAAGGAAAAAAAAAAAAAAAAAAAAAACAGCCTGGAGAGAAAAACGAGGAACTGAAGACATATCTTGCCAATGGCACCAATTTACCTAAGATGTGTGATATCTTGGTGCTGTGTCCCAGCTCATGGTAGGGCAAGACAACCTGGGCAAACTGGAGTGAACTGAGATCTAGAAACCTCTGAGATGATGGACCTTGCCAGAAAATACTGGAAGGAAGTCCTAGCTGGCCGGGAGAATGAATTTATTTATTCGAATGAATTCATTTATTTATTGAATGCCTAGTATAAATTAGGCATTCTGCTAGACATTGGACATGCACTTTGGAAAGTGTATGATAATAAACATCTGTCCAGGCTGCTAGTTGGCATGAAGTAGGGGGAGGGAAGAGATGGCCAACCCCAGAGAGCTGGGTATCCCAACTCCCCCAGGAACAGAGGGTATCCCAATCCATTCAAAGGATAACATGAAGATTCTAGAAGCTAGTAATATCTAGTCCAGCAGGAGTTAAGAGATAGGGAAGGCTGTAGACCTTTAGATTTTGGATAAAGAACTGGCAATGAAGACAATTCTAAACGGACTAGGGCATTAGATAGATTACCCACAAGGGGCAGGACAAGGACACAGATACCAGGACGAGGATACAAAGTGGAGACCGGATATTCTGCTCAAGGGACAAGCCCCTTTATGAAAACTGGAGTACACGGTCAAGGTCACACCTGGATGAGTAGCAAGACTGACTTAGTCTGATCAGGATGGGGACTGGAGCCTAGAGCAGAGCTGACCTACTTTGGAGGGTCATGTGGGTGTGGAGGTTATAATTTCCATTCACAGGCCACCAACGCCTTTCAGCTACCCCTCTTCCTTGACATACCAATCCTCATTTCTTCAATTTGGGAGCTACTGTGGCCCATTAGATCAGCAGAGTGTGGCAATCTACTCCCCCTTGAGGCTACTTCTAAGGAATAACAAGCTGAGCTTGAACAAGATATTTTTGCTTCTCTGCATTACAGGAACTACTAACCAAGAAGAAGAGATAGAATTACTGTAACCTAGAATTTAAGATGTACATATAATGCCTAAATTGACTTTGAACCACTGAAATCTAAACAGAGTTCAGATACTTGTAAAATTTAGCTAGACTTACCTCTAAAACTTGTAAAGCCATATTCACCCCAAGTGTACCACGTTTGATAACAAAATACTTTCTTCTTTTATCACCAGAATGTTCTCCCCTTATAAGCATGTTAACAGTTGCAAACTTCAGGCAATTGGTAATTTTCTAGCAGTACAAGATTCTAGAGTGTTACATAAATGCTTAATACTCATCAATTTTAATTAACAGCCTTGGCTGATTTGATTATTAGATTCTTGGAATTTCCCACTCAAATACCAGCTCTTCATTTTTAAGATGGAAGGGTATGGTTTCTCTCCTCTAACCAGAGCAAATTGCTCCACAGTATACAAATAAATTCTCTATTTCCCAGAACCGATGGCAAATTTGCAAAGCTCCATAAAACTCATGCATGACTTGCTGCTGCAGCTGCATAATTAAAAGAAAACTAATATATTGACTAGTTCTCCTCAGAATAGCATTCATAAGTCTCTGCTGCTTGAGGGAAGCTTGTTGCTAAAAGGATTATGGCCAATATCATTTTTATGATTAAAGAGAAAGAAGAGTTCTGGTTTGCCTCAGTCCAATCCTCTCACGGATATCCAAAATGCTCCACTGGCTGATGTTTTTTTACATCCTGAACTATCATGACAACCATAAGGAGATAGTTATCTAACATACAGATTTACCACCAAAGCTACTGCTTTATCCTTGTTACATGGGCCCTCTGTCTCCCAAACCCAATCCATAGAAGGCTTATTTTTAGCAGTGACTAAAGGACTCCATGCTCTAATTTATGCACACATATAAAATCAATAATTACTTAGTCGACCTTTTCATTCGTCTAAATTTGGCCTGGCGTAATGGAAGCTGCCCACACAGTTCCCATTGAGAATGATAAATAGGAGACGGGAGTGCATCTCTATCTTCTCTCTCAGGGTCAGATGAAATCAGAGGCAGCTCAATTCTCAGCTAGCCCTTGAACTGAGCCACACAAACTTCTCTTTGAGGCAGATTCCATTCTGATGAACATCACCCCTCTTTCCAAAGGGGAACACTAACTTTGATGATGCCTCACCTGGAGGCCTGAGTCCTGCATGAAGCCAGTCCTGCCTCCTCGTTCATGAGAGCAGTTCTTGCAATGAGCGCCAGCGGCAGTAAAGAGTACAGTTCCCTAAATGGGCACAAGGCAAAGAGGGCTTGGACAACAAGTCGGCTTCCCTGTGCAAGGTATGGGAAGACAGGCTTCTAGAAACATTTCTCCACGCCTAACCCCTTCCAACAGCCTGTTTCAATTTTGGAGGCTTTCCTACCATTGTCCAACACCTCTAGAAGGCTGACTTCCTACTGAATGAGCAGTAATTAACCCCTACTTTGTTTTTTTTTAATTTAAGTTTAAAAAAACTAGAATTATTTTTAACTGAGATGGAGTCTTGCTCTGTCACCCAGGCTGGAGTGCAGTGGCACAATCATAGCTCACTATATCCTTGAACTCCTGGGCTCAGAAGATCCCCCCCACCTCAGCCTCCTGAATGACTGGGACTATAGGTGCATGCCATCACACCTGGCTCATTTTTTAAAATTTATTGTGGAGATGGGGTCTTGTTATGTTGCCCAGGCTGGTCTTGAACTCCGGGCCTCAGACGATCCTCCCACCTCGAACCCCACAAAGTGCTAAGATTATAGGTATGAGGCAACACACACATCTGGGCGTGCTTTTGTTTTTTTTAAAAGACTGTATTTCTGGCTTTGAGAGTGGCCCTTTTATTTTTCCTGAACTTGCTCAAAACAGGAAGGTATTGGATGACTTTAGGCACAGATATAGAGGCTATATTTTCCTCTATGCCTCAGGATTATTTAAACTTACCAGCAAGCCTATTTTCCAGCTTTAATTTCTCTATAATCAGGAGAGAAGGAAGACCTCCATGCTTCATATTAGCCACACTCTGAATCTTGAATTCTATGCCATTATTTTCAGGGAGTGAGATAATCCAATCTTGGTCAAATGGCATTACCAGTCAAGGGTCCCTCCCACCAGGAACTATGTCACAATGAGACCTAGAACGTGGACTGGAACTTTAATTTGTTTTCTATGTCTACAAATTTATGAGCTATCCTAGACCACTGAAGTCATTAAGTTACATATAGGAGCTGGTAAAATGTTGAGGTGCCTAACGATAAAAATAATCTTATTATTACTACTATTTTAACTACCTTTTCTTGAGCATTTATTATGCATTTATGACATGCTAGGCATTTAAAATATATATATATACGGCCGGGCGCGGTGGCTCAAGCCTGTAATCCCAGCACTTTGGGAGACCTGAGACGGGCGGATCACGAGGTCAGGAGATCAAGACCATCCTGGCTAACACGGTGAAACCCCGTCTCTACTAAAAATACAAAAAACTAGCCGGGCGAGGTGGCGGGCGCCTGCGGTCCCTGCTGCTCTGGAGGCTGAGGCAAGAGAATGGCCTAAACCCGGGAAGCGGAGCTTGCAGTGAGCTGGGATCCGGCCACTGCACTCTAGCCCGGGCGACAAAGCAAGACTCTGTCTCAAAAAAAATAAAAATAAAAATAAATAATACACACACACACACACACACACACACACACACACACACACACACATACATATAAATTCACTAAATCTTTATCACAAGCCTGGTGTGGGAACTATTATTACAGTGTAGTTCTATTTGCTGACAAAATATCTGAGGATAAGTGACCTTGACCAAGGTCACAAGATGGTAAGTGATAGAACTGGGATTAAAACCTAAGCAGTCAATTTTAGAATTTTACATACAGTATTTGAATTAAACCTCATGACAGGCACTGTCCTCCGACCCCTGTATTCCATCCACTATGCTGGAGTGGCTCTTTAGATTTTCTGCCTAGTAATATGGCACTTCTTCAAAAGGTTTGAACAAAGCCTCAGCCAAGAGGACCTATTAAGTATGAGATATTCTGTGACGCTGCTTCCTGTGTTTATCAACCACGTTTAGGAAAGTTCAGCATTCCTCAGCACTGCTGCCTGGCATGTAAAGCACACAGACCATATCCAGTGAATACAGACACAGGGGAGTGGTGAGAGAAAGATCACACGGCCTGGAAGCCAGGAGGGGAGGGAAAAGGAGGCAGAGAAGAGGCTTTGGAACACAAAAGCCCCAGACTCTCAGGGGTTTGGTGGCCAGCTGCTCGCATCTTTGCATAAAACATGGGCACAGGGCTGTCGGGGGACACAGTGAGGATGGCTCCTGGGGGCAGCCAGCAAATTGGAGGATATGCCTTGGTGAGGAGGGGACTCAGGAAAAAAAGGGAGAAAGGAGGCTTTTCTCTTGCATGTGCCTAAGAAATGCATATTGCACGGAGCTGAGGGGAAAATCAGAACAATTCAAGTGCTAAGACGCTGTGTATGTTGCTTTAAATTCTCCTGGCAACATCTAACGTAGTCACTAACACAGAGGGGAATCTAGCCACCTGTCAACCCCAAGACACACTACCGACTGTTCGGGGAGATATTCTAGACAGGAAGGAGCCTGCCACAATAATTACAGCACACTGTGATGGCCTTAAACAGTACCATACTCAGTGCATTATCTGAGGCTTTTTGTCAGCCTCTCTGAAAGCCATCAGTGAACTGGGCATGCTTTACTGGCCAAAGAAACTGATGTTTGGCTTTGGGTGATTTGTGGAATTGGAATTCTCATTATTCTGAAAGTATTACAGTCCACCATTGAAAACCTCCAAGGAAGGAATGCCAGGTGCCAGAAATGACAGAGAAATCTAGGGACACTAAGATTGTTTAATTACACACACAGGATTTTTAATGAATTCATCCCACTTGAGGAATGCGAAAATATTTTAAATTTTTAAAGTAAGAATAAAGCTTTAAATACTATTCAGTGAAAGAAGAAAGATTAAGAACTTGAAAATTATTTACAATATAATTAAAATAGTACTGATAGTAATGAAAAGTCTGCAAATATATAGAATGAATATTTCAGATCAGAGGGCTATGACTGAGGAAGACGGGATATCAGTCCTATTCCTCAGGAAAACATGGCAGAAGAAAGATGTCCTGTTCTGGCCTTCCTCATCCAGAGAAAGGACAAGCTCTTGCAACCAGAATGATTGGGGAGTTTAAGGGGTTGATTTATGGGGGTACATTAAAATAATTAAATGTGTATAGTCTAGTTAAATGATGACTGACAGGGGACATAATAAATGTCTACTAAACTTTGAAGGTGTAACCACTAAGAATATAAGGAATTGTTTATTCTAATTTAGGAAGATTATTAGAAATAAAGAAATCTAAAGATTGAAAATACTCTGGAAATTGAGGAATTCTTTGTGATGGAGAAGACCAGCTAATGCATAATTAATCTCCCAGTGGGATATGGTAAAAGATATATCAGTAGAAATTCTTAAATGAAGCTCTTCAGGATGCTCTAAGGCCAAAACAATCAGGGCCTGATGTTACCTGGAAAGGTCAGATGCATCAGTGAGTCCAAATCTTGACTGCACATCAGAATAAAGATGGACACTTGTCCTGGTCCATTTTGTGTTGCTATAAAGGAAAACCTAAGGCTGGGTAATTTATAAAGAAAAAAGATTTATTTGGCTCATGATTCTGATGGCTGGAGAGTTCAAGATTGGGCATGTGCATGTGATGTTTAGGCTACTTCTGCCCACAGTGGAAGGGGAGTGGGAGCTGGTGTGTACTGAGATCACACGGCAAGAGAGGAAGCAAGAGAGAGAGGGAGGAGGTGCCAACCTTTTTTAACAACCAGCTCTTGAAGGCACTGAATAGAGTGAAAACTCACCCCACATGGAGGGCATTCATCTATTCATGAGAGATCTGCCCCCATGACCCAAGCACCTCCCACTAGGCCCCATCTCCAACATGGGGGATCAAATTTCAACATGAGGTTTGGAGGGGACAAACATCCAAACCACAGCAGCCACTTTCTAGGATCACTTTGGCGATTCTGAATCAGTAAGTTTTGGCAGAATGTTAAAATCTACATATTCAAAAAGTTCCTCAGGATTACAGCAATAACAAAGTAACAAGTATCACACCTACCCACTACAGTCAACTGTAAAACTGGACAAAATATATGAAGTAACTGTTTTCATGTATTTTACAACATACAGAGAACGAAAAAAAAAAAAAACCAAGTTCCATGTTCACCTTGGCTTTCTGTCTGCGGACACTTTATAAACTAGCATAGGAAAATCGAGCCAGTCACAGGTCTTACTAAGGGCTGTATCAACTAAGTGAGATAACCTACAGAAAGCAGTCAACACAGTGACTAACTTATGCTAAGATTTTAATTGTAGTTATTATTAGAATTCATCTACAAAATAATGATATTCCTAGGAAAGATATTGCCATCTTGCAGATTTCAGGAAAACTATTATTAAGGAGAAAGAAATAACAGCTGAATTTTTCTAACTATAGAGATATAATTCATCTTTGAATTACAGTGTTGCCTTTTATTTAAGGTACCTTTTATTTCTAAGTTCAATTTGAATTTAAAGTTGCAGAGACAATTAGAATTTGTGCTGTGAACACCAGAGAGCAGATAACCGCAAACAGATGGACCCTCAGAAATCTGCATAAGAGTTTCCTTAGATTATTGATCAAATATTAATTTGCACAATTACAGAGTTAGATTCTGTGAGAGCTAGCAGACAACAGCTACCAAAGCATTTTGAACAGAATGGACATTTTGAAGGTACACAGGACTGGGAGATGCTGAAGTTCTGACCAGCCAGAGTGTAAAGAATGCTCTGAAAACTCCGTGCATCCTGTTAAGACCCCAAAAAGGGCGGCGGAGCAAGATGGCCGAATAGGAACAGCTCCAGTCTCCAACTCCCAGCGCGAGCGACACAGAAGACCGGTGATTTCTGCATTTTCAACTGAGGTACTGGGGTCATCTCACTAGGGAGTGCCGGACAATCGGTGCTGGTCAGCTGCTGCAGCCTGACCAGCGAGAGCTGAAGCAGGGCGAGGCATCGCCTCACCTGGAAGCGCAAGGGGGAAGGGGATCCGTTTTCCTAGCCAGGGGAACTGAGACACACAACACTTGGAAAATCGGGTAACTCCCACCCCAATACTGCGCTGTAAGCATACAGGCACACCAGAATATATCCCACACCTGGCCGGGAGGGTCCCACGCCCACGAAGCCTCCCTCACTGCTAACACAGCAGTCTGCTGCGATCTATCCGCAAGGCAGCAGCGAGGCTGGGGAAGGGGCGCCCGCCATTCCTGAGGCTTAAGTAGGTAAACAAAGCCTCTGGGAAGCTCGAACTGGGTGGAGCTCACAGCAGCTCAAGGAAGCCTGCCTGTCTCTGTGGTCTCCACCTCTGGGGACAGCGCACAGCTGAAGACCAACAGGGGAAGTAGCGGGAGCCAGTGCAGACGCGAACGACTCTGTCTGACAGCTTTGGGGAGAGCCGTGGATCTCCCAACGCGGAGGTTGAGATCTGAGAACGGACAGACTGCCTGCTCAGGTGTGTCCCTGACCCCTGAGTAGCCTAGCTGGGAGAAATCCCCCACTAGGGGCAGTCTGACACCCCACACCTCACAGGGTGGAGTACACCCCTGAGAGGACACTTCCAAAGGAAGAATCAGACAGGTACACTCGCTGTTCAGCAATATTCTATCTTCGGCAACCTCTGCTGCTGATACCCAGGCAAACAGGGTCTGGAGTGGACCTCAAGCAATCTCCAACAGACCAACAGACAGTCCTTCTGACTGTCAGAAGGAAAACTATCAAACAGGAAGGACACCTATACCAAAACCCCATCAGTACGTCACCACCATCAAAGACCAGAGACAGATAAAACCACAAAGATGGGGAAGAAGCAGGGCAGAAAAGCTGGAAATTCAAAAACTAAGAGCGCATCTCCCCCTGCAAAGGAGCGCAGCCCATCGCCAGCAACGGATCAAAGCTGGTCAGAGAATGACTTGGACGAGAGGAGAGAAGAAGGCTTCAGTCCATCAAACTTATCAGAGCTAAAGGAGGAATTACGTACCCAGCGCAAAGAAACTAAAAATCTTGAAAAAAGAGTGGAAGAATTGACAGCTAGACTAATTAATGCAGAGAAGATCATAAACGAAATGACAGAGATGAAAACCATGACACGAGAAATACGTGACAAATGCACAAGCTTCAGTAACCGACTCGATCAACTGGAAGAAAGAGTATCAGCGATTGAGGATCAGATGAATGAAATGAAGCGAGAAGAGAAACCAAAAGAAAAAAGAAGAAAAAGAAATGAGCAAAGCCTGCAAGAAGTATGGGATTACGTAAAAAGACCAAATCTACGCCTGATTGGGGTGCCTGAAAGTGAGGGGGAAAATGGAACCAAGTTGGAAAACACTATTCAGGAAATCATCCAGGAGAACTTCCCCAACCTAGTAGGGCAGGCCAACATTCAAATTCAGGAAATACAGAGAACGCCACAAAGATACTCCTCCAGAAGAGCAACTCCAAGACACATAATTGCCAGATTCACCAAAGTTGAAATGAAGGAAAAAATCTTAAGGGCAGCCAGAGAGAAAGGTCAGGTTACCCACAAAGGGAAGCCCATCAGACTAACAGCAGATCTCTCGGCAGAAACTCTACAAGCCAGAAGAGAGTGGGGGCCAATATTCAACGTTCTTAAAGAAAAGAATTTTCAACCCAGAATTTCATATCCAGCCAAACTAAGTTTCATAAGTGAAGGAGAAATAAAATCCTTTACAGATAAGCAAATGCTTAGAGATTTTGTCACCACCAGGCCTGCCTTACAAGAGACCCTGAAGGAAGCCCTAAACATGGAAAGGAACAACCGGTACCAGCCATTGCAAAAACATGCCAAAATGTAAAGACCATCGAGGCTAGGAAGAAACTGCATCAACTAACGAGCAAAATAACCAGTTAATATCATAATGGCAGGATCAAGTTCACACATAACAATATTAACCTTAAATGTTAATGGACTAAATGCTCCAAATAAAAGACACAGACTGGCAAACTGGATAAAGAGTCAAGACCCATCAGTCTGCTGTATTCAGGAGACCCATCTCACATGCAGAGACATACATAGGCTCAAAATAAAGGGATGGAGGAAGATCTACCAAGCAAATGGAGAACAAAAAAAAGCAGGGGTTGCAATCCTTGTCTCTGATAAAACAGACTTTAAACCATCAAAGATCAAAAGAGACAAAGAAGGCCATTACATAATGGTAAAGGGATCAATTCAACAGGAAGAGCTAACTCTCCTAAATATATATGCACCAAATACAGGAGCACCCAGATTCATAAAGCAAGTCCTTAGGGACTTACAAAGAGACTTAGACTCCCATACAATAATAATGGGAGACTTCAACACTCCGCTGTCAACATTAGACAGATCAACGAGACAGAAAGTTAACAAGGATATCCAGGAATTGAACTCATCTCTGCACCAAGCGGACCTAATAGACATCTATAGAACTCTCCACCCCAAATCAACAGAATATACATTCTTCTCAGCACCACATCGCACTTATTCCAAAATTGACCACATAATTGGAAGTAAAGCACTCCTCAGCAAATGTAAAAGAACAGAAATTATAACAAACTGTCTCTCAGACCACAGTGCAATCAAACTAGAACTCAGGACTAAGAAAATCAATCAAAACCGCTCAACTACATGGAAACTGAACAACCTGCTCCTGAATGACTACTGGGTACATGACGAAATGAAAGCGGAAATAAAGATGTTCTTTGAAACCAATGAGAACAAAGATACAACATACCAGAATCTCTGGGACACATTTAAAGCAGTGTGTAGAGGGAAATTTATAGCACTAAATGCCCACAAGAGAAAGCAGGAAAGATCTAAAATTGACACTCTAACATCACAATTAAAAGAACTAGAGAGGCAAGAGCAAACACATTCAAAAGCTAGCAGAAGGCAAGAAATAACTAAGATCAGAGCCGAACTGAAGGAGATAGAGACACAAAAAACCCTCCAAAAAATCAATGAATCCAGGAGTTGGTTTTTTGAAAAGATCAACAAAATTGACAGACCGCTAGCAAGACTAATAAAGAAGAAAAGAGAGAGGAATCAAATAGATGCAATAAAAAATGATAAAGGGGATATCACCACTGACCCCACAGAAATACAAACTACCATCAGAGAATACTATAAACGCCTCTACGCAAATCAACTAGAAAATCTAGAAGAAATGGATAATTTCCTGGACACTTACACTCTCCCAAGGCTAAACCAGGAAGAAGTTGAATCCCTGAATAGACCAATAGCAGGCTCTGAAATTGAGGCAACAATTAATAGCCTACCCACCAAAAAAAGTCCAGGACCAGATGGATTCACAGCTGAATTCTACCAGAGGTACAAGGAGGAGCTGGTACCATTCCTTCTGAAACTATTCCAATCAATAGAAAAAGAGGGAATCCTCCCTAACTCATTTTATGAGGCCAACATCATCCTGATACCAAAGCCTGGCAGAGACACAACAAAAAAAGAGAATTTTAGACCAATATCCCTGATGAACATTGATGCAAAAATTCTCAATAAAATACTGGCAAACCGGATTCAGCAGCACATCAAAAAGCTTATCCACCATGATCAAGTGGGCTTCATCCCTGGGATGCAAGGCTGGTTCAACATTCGCAAATCAATAAACGTAATCCAGCATATAAACAGAACCAAAGACAAGAACCACATGATTGTCTCAATAGATGCAGAAAAGGCTTTTGACAAAATTCAACAGCCCTTCATGCTAAAAACGCTAAATAAATTCGGTATTGATGGAACGTATCTCAAAATAATAAGAGCCATTTATGACAAACCCACAGCTAATATCATACTGAATGGGCAAAAACTGGAAAAATTCCCTTTGAAAACTGGCACAAGACAGGGATGCCCTCTCTCACCACTCCTATTCAACATAGTGTTGGAAGTTCTGGCTAGGGCAATCAGGCAAGAGAAAGAAATCAAGGGTATCCAGTTAGGAAAAGAAGAAGTCAAATTGTCCCTGTTTGCAGATGACATGATTGTATATTTAGAAAACCCCATCGTCTCAGCCCAAAATCTCCTTAAGCTGATAAGCAACTTCAGCAAAGTCTCAGGATACAAAATTAATGTGCAAAAATCACAAGCATTCTTATACACCAGTAACAGACAAGCAGAGAGCCAAATCAGGAATGAACTTCCATTCACAATTGCTTCAAAGAGAATAAAATACCTAGGAATCCAGCTTACAAGGGATGTAAAGGACCTCTTCAAGGAGAACTACAAACCACTGCTCAGTGAAATAAAAGAGGACACAAACAAATGGAAGAACATACCATGCTCATGGATAGGAAGAATCAATATCGTGAAAATGGCCATACTCCCCAAGGTTATTTATAGATTCAATGCCATCCCCATCAAGCTACCAATGAGTTTCTTCACAGAATTGGAAAAAACTGCTTTAAAGTTCATATGGAACCAAAAAAGAGCCCGCATTGCCAAGACAATCCTAAGTCAAAAGGACAAAGCTGGAGGCGTCACGCTACCTGACTTCAAACTATACTACAGGGCTACAGTAACCAAAACAGCATGGTACTGGTACCAAAACAGAGATATAGACCAATGGAACAGAACAGAGTCCTCAGAAATAATACCGCACATCTACAGCCATCTGATCTTTGACAAACCTGAGAGAAACAAGAAATGGGGAAAGGATTCCCTATTTAATAAATGGTGCTGGGAAAATTGGCTAGCCATAAGTAGAAAGCTGAAACTGGATCCTTTCCTTACCCCTTATACGAAGATTAATTCAAGATGGATTAGAGACTTAAATGTTAGACCTAATACCATAAAAACCCTAGAAGAAAATCTAGGTAGTACCATTCAGGACATAGGCATGGGCAAGGACTTCATGTCTAAAACACCAAAAGCAACGGCAGCAAAAGCAAAAATTGACAAATGGGATCTAATTAATCTAAAGAGCTTTTGCACAGCAAAAGAAACTACCATCAGAGTGAATAGGCAACCTACAGAATGGGAGAAAATTTTTGCAACCTACTCATCTGACAAAGGGCTAATATCCAGAATCTACAAAGAACTCAAACAAATATACGAGAAAAAAACAAACAACCCCATCAAAAAGTGGGGAAAGGATATGAACAGACATTTCTCAAAAGAAGATATTCATACAGCCAACAGACACATGAAAAAATGCTCATCGTCACTCGCCATCAGAGAAATGCAAATCAAAACCACAATGAGATACCATCTCACACCAGTTAGAATGGCAATCATTAAGAAGTCAGGAAACAACAGGTGTTGGAGAGGATGTGGAGAAATAGGAACACTTTTACACTGTTGGTGGGATTGTAAACTAGTTCAACCATTATGGAAAAGAGTATGGCAATTCCTCAAGGATCTAGAACTAGATGTACCATATGACCCAGCCATCCCACTACTGGGTATATACCCAAAGGATTATAAATTATTCTACTACAAAGACACATGCACACGTATGTTTATTGCGGCACTATTCACAATAGCAAAGACTTGGAATCAACCCAAATGTCCATCTGTGACAGACTGGATTAAGAAAATGTGGCACATATACACCATGGAATACTATGCAGCCATAAAAAAGGATGAGTTTGCGTCCTTTGTAGGGACATGGATGCAGCTGGAAACCATCATTCTTAGCAAACTATCACAAGAAGAGAAAACCAAACACCGCATGTTCTCACTCATAGGTGGGAACTGAACAATGAGATCACTTGGACTCGGGAAGGGGAACATCACACACTGGGACCTATCATGGGGAGGGGGGAGGGGGGAGGAGGGAGGGATTGCATTGGGGAGTTATACATGATATAAATGATGAATTGATGGGTGCTGACGAGTTGATGGGTGCAGCACACCAACATGGCATAAGTATACATATGTAACAAACCTGCACGTTATGCACATGTACCCTAGAACTTAAAGTATAATAAAAAAAAAAAAAAAAAGACCCCAAAAAAAGGCCAGACCTTAGTTGTAGGGTTACTCTAAACCTTACTAACAGAGCCTGAAGCCAAACTTCAACAGGTCAAGCTGTTTTACCACTAAGAGCTTTCCAACAGTGCAAAATTCAGTTTTCTTTATAGAAATGGGGGGGGGGGGCATATTTTCAATGATTTAATATCCACAATGTCTAACACATAATAAAAATTATTAGACAGCATAAAAGCAAGAAAGTGTGATTCATAACTGAGAGAAAGCCCAGCAATATAAATAGACCCAGAGGTAACACAGTTAATTACTGGAATTAGCAGAAAATTATTTTACAACAGCTATTATAAATATATTCAGTAATTTAATGGAAAAGGTGGATATATGAGTAAACAGATAAGGACTTTCAGGAAAGGAACAAAAAATGTTTATAAAGAACCAAATGGAAATTTTAGAATTAGTGTAATATCTGAAAATAAAAATTCAATGGATAAGCTTGACAACAGATTAGAGATTGCAGAAGGGATGATAAGCATACTTAGGTGATTAGAAACTCTCCAAACTTAAGAAAAATACTGGAGGTAAAATGAACAGAGCCTCAGTGACCTAGTAAACAATTTCCAATGGGCTAACACATGTGTCATTGGAGTACCAGAATAAAAGGAGAGAGAGAGATTCAGGCAGATTAGAAAGACACTGGGGCAGAAAAAAAATGTACTACAAGAAATAATGACCAAATATATTTCAAATTTGATATCAACCCACAGATACAAGAAGCTTCAACAGACCCCAAGAAGAGTAGTTAAAAAGGAAACGCCTAAGCATATTGTAGTGATATTACTGAACACTAAATATAATGAGAAAAATCTTAAAAACATCCAGAGATAAAAGACATACTACAGTCAGGACAACAATGATAAGAATGGAAGGTGATTTCTCTTCAGAAATAATGCAAGGCAAAAGACAATGAGATAGCATCTTTTAATTGCCAAAAGAGAAATAGGTATCAACCTAGAATTCTACATCCAGCTAAAATTACCTTTCAAAAATGACAGAAAAAGATAGCTTTAGATAAACATTAGCTGAGAGAGTTTATCAACATCAGACTTGCACTACAAAAACTATTAAAGGAATTTCTTCAGGCTGAAGTGAAATGATATCAGAACTCAATTCAACATAGAAAAGTGAAAAGTGCTAAAAACAATAAATATGTGGGCCAACAAACCTGTTTTTAAAATCTCTTTGTTAGATAGTTGATGTTTAAAGTAAAAATATTAACAATGTATTTTATAATTTATAACTGCATTAGCCCATTTTCACACTGCTAGAAAGAACTACCTGACACTGGGTAATTTATGAAGAAAAGAGGTTTAATTGACTCATTTCCACAGGCTTAACAGGAAGCATGACTGGGAGGCCTCAGGAAACTTACAGTCCTGGAAGAAGGTGAAGGAAAACCAAAGACCTCTTCACATGGTAGTAGGAGAGAGAGAGGAAGGCGGGAAGTGCCACACACTTTTAAACCATCACATCTCACTCGTGAGAACTCACTCACTCTCACGAGAACAGCAAGGGGGAAATCTTCTGCCTTGATCCAATCACCTCCCACCAGGCCCCTCCTCCAATGTGACATGAGATTTGGGTGGGGACACAAATTCAAACTAGATCAATAACATACATAACAGAAAGTATGACTACAATAGGAGCAAATGTATATTTTCAAATTCTGTGTATCTGAAATGGCATAATGGGAATTCAAGGTAGATTCTGATAAATTAGAGATGCACATGGTAATCCAGATCAATAATTTTAAAAATAAAACAAATATCTATAGCTTATAAACAAATAGTAGAGATAAAATGCAATACTGAAAATAATCCAAAAGCAGGCAGAAAAGGAGAAGGAAAAAAAACGGCAAACAACAGATGGAACAAATAGAAAACAAATAGCAAGATGATAAATTTAAATCTAACTACATTAATAATTGCATTATATCTAAATGGATTAATCATTGTAATTAAAAGGCAGAGATTATTAGACCTGATGAAAAGACCCAAATGCATACTATTTAAAAGAGATGAAGTTTTAAGCAGAAAGATACATATTGGTTAAAAGTAAGAGGATAGAATGTGTTATACAAACACTAATCAGGAGGAAGCTGGAGTGGCTATACAGGTATCAGAAAAAGTACACTTCAAGACAAGACAGAGATAAACAGGGACATTTATTAATGACAAAAGGGTTCAATTTAAGAAAAAAAAATTCTAAATGTGTATACACCTAAAAATAAAGTTCCAAAATACTTGAAGCAAAAACTATCAGAAGTGACAGTTAAACAAATCCACAGTTAGAGTTGGAGATTTTAACACTCAGTAATTGACTCCCGAAAAAGTAGATAAGAAATCAACAAATATAGAGATTTTGATAATACTATAAAAACCTCCTCAGGTGAATCAAATGCTGCCCATTCTTGGACTCATGTTTGAAAACTACTGATTTACTTCATCTCTAACTTTCAGCAGAATGATAGCAAAGTTATCCAACCAGACAAATCACTAGTTTATTTTTTTAATTAGGAGGACAAATTCAGAACCTCTGTAAGTATTATGTCAGATATCTAACCTGGAAATTCTTCTTTATAATCTGAAGCCACATGATTCTGTTGAAATCCATTCTCTTCCCTGTGGGGTTATATAGAATAGGCTTTTAGAATTGAAGAGGTTTTAAACATCACATAGTTCAAATGCTCCATTTTACAGAAGAGATTCTACTGATTCTTTGTGGCCCAGTTCAATTGCCACATCCACATTTAAAGATGAGAAAACAGTGCCTCGGAAAGGATAAGTAGCTTGACCAAGATCACACAGCCAGTAAATTATAGCCCTTGGATTCTAACCTACATGGTCTAATTCTAAAACCGCTATCTTCATAAGAGACTTTGCGAATGCCGACTGAATTAGGGTAACAATGAAAAGAAATCAAGATACCATAAGTTCCTAAGATATGACTGCTTTGATATAGGTGGTTATGGATGGAGCCAGTAAATCCCAGATCTTCTGAGCCCTAACACCTTCCACGTCACCACACTGTCTGGGAGGAGGCAAACTAAAATAAAAAATGAAATTTTCAATCTAATATATTTCAATCTAATCTCTAATTTTGCAGTCTGATCTCTTGCAGCTGAAGTTGTGAATCAGATAAATCCATCCTAAATAATGAGAAATGCACTTCCTAATTGTCTGTTTTAATCCAATTGTACCTAAAATCTAACCAGTGACTTGGAATGACCGAGGGAATTATTCTTGCCAAACAATAACATTCATTATGGCTTTTCAACAGCAATCAAATACAATTTATGACTGAATGGTCTGAACTGCATTTAGATACAACAGTTTTATTGTTCTCAAGTTGCTGCCTTCACCTTGATGTCAAATCTCCATTTTCAACCTCAAATAGCCCAGCAAAATTCACAGCTTTCCGGCCATTTTCCGCTATTAAATACTAATCCCAGTATAGTCCAACATTGTGATCTTGTCTCTAAATTGATATTTAATTTTTCCACTTACTAAGAGGCAGCAAGGCTTCAGCCCAAGAGGACAATTACATCATCTTCTCAATTCTCTTCCTCCCCAACCTTAGGGTTGGAGTGGAGGATCTAGTCTGTTTTGGGGACACCTCACGTTCCTCTTCCATCTGGATCTCTAGCCCATCCCATGTGCTGAAGTCAGAAAGAAAGATGGAAGAGATAGCAAATATTATTTTATATAATTGCCTGACTTTTGGGAGTGTCTTCCTCGGGCTTGGTTTGGGGTCATCTTCTCTGCAACACTCCCCAATGTGTAAATGGTGTCCATGGTTTCCTTGGGGCGGTTCCCAATACTGAGAAGGACCCCTTCAGAGAGGGTGGACAGTCATACCTTTCTTTGGTCCCTGCCACTGTTTGGTGCCCCCAAAGCTTCTCTCTGGAAGGGGGCAGGGCTAACTCTTGTTAATCACCTGAATGTTTTATGATCTGTGCCTCCTTTTTAATCCCCATGCTTCTTCTTTTGAGTTCTTGAGACCAATGAAGATTCCCCGTGCCCTCCAAGGGATTCAGGGAATTGGCATTTGAAAAGTATCCCCATCTTCTTCCAGTGTCTTTCTGCTATTTATCCCAGCAAGCTTCGTGCCTTTGAAGGTTAAAGGGAAATCAAAATGGGCACTGGTCACTAGGTCATGGGGACCTCCAAACTTCAAAGACAGTAGCTGTCCTTCTCAAGAGCTTTCTCTTATGCTCAACTCCTCTCCACCAGAAAGCACCAGAGCAGACTCTGCAAGCACCGAGCTGGGGCTGGGATGACAGCCACCGCTCCTTACAGGCACATCCAACTCGTACCAGTAATTTTCTTGGTATTTCCCTCATGTGGCTTGTAGGCAAAGGAGGTCCGCACCCCCACAGGAAAGGAAGAGGAAATATCTTTACCACAAATACTGCACTCCAGTTGATCACCTCCCTGTCCCCTCTTCACTTACTCACCCAGTGATTTTCTCCTACATATGTGTGGGGTGGAATGATTATGAAAGTAGCACAAAAAGGCATGGTCACTTTTTTTTTCTTTCTTTTTTTTTTTTTTTTTTTTTTGAGACGGAGTCTCACTCTGTTGCCCAGGCTGGAGTGCAATGGTGCAATCTCGGCTCACTGCAACCTTTGACTCCCAGGCTCAAGTGATTCTCCTGCCTCAGCCTCCCGAGTAGCTGGGATTACAGGCATGTGCCACTGCGCCCAGCCAATTTTTGTATTTTTAGTAGTGACGGGGTTTCACCATGCTGCCCAGGCTGGTCTTGAGCTCCTGACCTCAGGTGATCCACCTGCCTTGGCCTCCGTTAAGTGCTGGGATTACAGGCATGAGCCACCATGCCCCACCAGCATGGTCACCTTTTACGAAGCCCCAAGGAGCTATCCAGACACATTTGCCATTGAATCCTGTTATGAACTGAATGGTGTCTCCTCAAAATTCACATGTCCTAACCCCCAGTACCTCAGAATGTCACTGTATTTGGAGATTGAGCCTTTACAGAGGTAATTAAAGTTAAATGAGGCCATTGAGTGGACCCTAGTTCGATATGACTGGTGTCCTTATAAGAAAAGGTGATAAGGACATAGACACACAGAGAGGGAAGACCGCATAAAGACGGTGAGAACATGGCTGTCTGCAAGCCAAGGAGAGTGGCTACACAAGAAACTAACCCTGCTGGCACCTTGATCTTGAACTTCTAGCCTCCATAACTGAGAGGAAATAAATGTCTGTTGTATAACCCACCCAGTCTGTGGTACTTTGTTATGGAGCTGGAGCAGACTAATACAGATCCCTTTAGAAGATGAAGACAATTAATGCATACCTGTTGTCAGGTTTGGGTTCTAGCTCTCAGACCACAAGAAAAATCCCACTCAACACCCTGTTGCATCCATCAGGTATTAAAAAAAAAAAAAAAAAGTATATGTCAATATTGGAGAATGCAAGAAGGAAGATGGAGCCAATAGCACAAAAGTAATGGGCGGAAAAAGGAATAAGGAACCGTGAAAAAAGACTGGGCAGAGTTTTAGAAGATTACAACAGTGAGACAATGGAAACATGACTGTAAATGAACCACATACTTACAACAGAGCCAAAGGGTACTAGGTGAGACCACTGGTAGAGAACCAGGCTATGTCAGAACAGGACAGTCCAGGTAATTTCTGGGGTGGATGAATAGGGCCTGAGTTAGGAAGACAAAGGTGTAAATCTACATGAAATATCAGAGTCACAGAAAGCAGGGCAAAATGTCACCCAATGAAACAAATTATACAAAATCAGCCACATTGTTTTTGGTCATGACCTGGTCCCTGTCAAAACTGGACCTATGAGTAAAGACAGAGGAGACAGTCTGCCACATGGAAGGATTTGAGGGACCCCCTGCCTTCTGAGTCTGAAGTTAGTCTGATCAGAAAGCTCTCCCCTGTCAACCTGTCTCAGACTGAAAACTTTACCCTATAAAATGTTACATGTGAATAAGTGAATTTTAACTGGGTTTCAGAAATTATGTTAACCTTGCAGGGATGATAGTAGAAAGGGTTAGTTGGGCATAGCCCTTGAAGTCAGAGACACTTCATTCCAATTCTGACTCTACTTGCTCTGTGCTGTTAGGCAACTTGGAAACTCAGTGTTCTCATCCATAAAATAGAGATAGCTCATATGTGTAACCGCGGCTCAAATGCAAGGACAGCTGTATCTTCTTAAACAAGGGCTGGTTACCATAGAAGGTTGGTACATGTTAGTTCCCTGGTCCCTTTCTACTATCAAGGCGGTGAGATCAGGACTTTTAAAGCATCAGGACAATGGCTAGCTAGATTTTGAAGATGAGGTAAAAGGAGAAAAAGCAACCAAGAGAGGTGGAAACCTGGCAGGAGGAGGGAGATTGGGGGTCTGGGAGAGGACCACCAAAATCAACGTTACAAGTGTTGAGTGTTTCATGATCTTGCTTAGGAAAAGGGCTTGTTTGCAGCAGAGTGTCTCTTCTCAAATCCTTTGCCGAGCACTGCTGATCATCAGATTGGAGATGGATCTGAAGAGATAAAAGCTGTTTCTGCTGGCCGGTCTGGCTAGACAGGCAGCCCTTCGTGCTCAGCATGCCATGGGAAGACCACCCCCAAATCTGCACCTTGCTCTGAGAGTATGCCCTTCCCAAATAAAGAAAAGCTGCTCTCCTGCCAGTCACACACACAAACAATAGCTGCCCTTCTCAACTAGAAATTCCTCCAAGTCCATTTGTCCTGACCTTGATCAAAGTTTCACTGCTGTGGATTGGGATATTGTGTACAGTGTCTGATAGAAAGAATTTGCTCTACAGAGAAAAATTCTCAGGATAGCCACCCCGAGGACACTGATTATAAAGTCCTCATGTGACAGAGCCGGCAATTCCTGCATCCAGATGTCAAAAGCTGGTTAATTAAGATTAAGACATAGTTGCTTGAGCAAGTCCAGTCAATCCAATTTCAGTATAGTTCTTTTCCCTTTGTTCATTTCTACAGAAATGTCTTTGTCTCTGTAGAACAGCCGTAAGTAGCAGAAATAACCAGAATTTCACAATACCGTCTCTCAAGCAAGAGTGAAGAATAGTTTATTTATTTGAAAAGAGAAGGGAACATTTTTGGAGAGGAATTAAAATGTCTTGTCTTCAAGCTATCATTTTTAAGGAAAAAGTATACTCTACAACTTCAAACTGTACAAAAGGTAAAGCTGAATATTGCAATTGACCACTTGACGCAATGAAGAAGAATGAAAGCTCACAGCTGAATCTCATTCACAACATTTCACCAGCCCACTTGGGTAATTTGCACCATCTTGACTCAAAAGGAAGAGTTTCCCCACCGAGTCCATCATAAATGCTGCTGCTGACATTTCCATTTCCCCCTTTGCTTGACTATAGACTAAGGCCCAGAAAACAGTGCTTCCACAATCTGCAAATTAAGATGACTTTTCGGCATCCATAAACTTCAAGCTGAAGAGGCTATTCAAAAAGCTGCGGTAAAGGAGGCAGTAACTGTTTTATCTTTTTCCATAAAACTCTAATGCATTGGAGGGAAAATAAAGAAACCCCAGGTATAAACACTGCTATTGTAAGTTCAGTACACAACCTCTGTGATCTATCTACAACAAAGTTAAAGCTGTTGCATATGATAGTGATAAAATTCTAAACAGAACTCATGAGAGGAACGAAAACGATTCAAAAAAGGGATTTTTTAATGGGATTTATTAGCAAGACCATCCTTGGGAATTATAGGGACATGCATATAAGAGTTTTGCAAAGGCAAATTACACTATGTTGGGCATTATTCTATCTTAATTTAAAGGTAAAAGGCAAAAAACCAAAGGTCATCAGCCCAAGAGTATATTAATTTATATCTAATGTAGGGTTTTTTCCACACATGAAGAAGTCCAAAGGGGAAAAAATTATAGCTCCCACAAGAAACTTTCAGCAATAATCTTATGTAATTTACAACATAAAAGGACATTTCTGTGTCCAGGAATTGTGGCTCATCAGCATTGTAAAAATGGATCTGTGCAACTCATTTGATGCAAAAGTCATATTAAAATTTTCAGCCACTGGTTTCTTTCACACAACTCTTTCTTCTATTGAAAGTCACACTCACAACAGGTAATATTTATGGCCACTCTAGTGGAAAGATAAATACATGAACTTTGGGTGCAGGAGGTCAAACTGAAAGGACAAGCTCAGTTCTTCTGAGTCTCAAGAAGCACTGCTCAGTTACCCAACAAGGCCCATGCCAGCTGGGTTCTATATCTAGCCTAGCACAGGCTCAGAAAAGCCCTGAACAATTTCATTATCTCATGCCTTCCAAAGGGAGAAAGAGCCTGCTTTCCTATTTCATGATAATTGGATGAAGAAATGTGGGTGGGAACACAATTCATTTCAGAGTTTGATGAATTATTTACCAATTAAGGAGATGAACACAGGAAGGGGAGGGCTACACAACTTTCATATGAATGTTCCTTTTATTATATTATTTATACACATGAAATTGTTGCTTTTATTAACTAAGAGGTTAATCACTTGAATGGGATTCTTTGCAGCCTTTCCAATCCCATACACAGGCAAATTGGCTAATTTTATGTTAGGAAAATAACCTGGCAATTTTTCTAGCACTTATCTGTGTGGTGCAGTTTAATAACATTTTATAATATGAAAAATGAATAAACTAGCCAGGCTGCTGGTGTTGCAAAGCCACCCGTTTTAGAGGTGAGGGAAAAAGGAAGCATACACAGGACTCTGGTAAAAAATGGATTTCAAGAACATTACCTTTTTCTGCTTTTCAAGTGACAACATGAAAGTCTGTGTTATGTGGAATCAAAGCACAGACTGCAGGGTTCGAAAATGTAACTGGAGACCCAGCCTTGCCACTCACTGTGTAATTTTGGGCAAGTCATGTGCCTCCTAAGTCTTATCTTCATTTGTGAAATAAGGATTTACTCATTCATTCATTCAAACATGTTATGAAAACATTCTATATATTTTCATTTCACAGGATACCAGGATTGTCATGATGACAAGATTGACAAGATTCTTGTCCCCTTGAAGATTTCACTCTAGTGAAAATAACAATGCACACATAAAAAATGAATTAAGTGAATTAAACGAATTTGCAGGTTGTGATAAGTACTCTCAAAGAAATAAATAGGAATAATTGGAAAATAACAATGAGACCTACTCTTTTTATTGTAATAAACACACTGACATGAGATCTACCCTCTTAACAAATTTTAAGTGTACAGTACAGTGTCATTGACCATAGGTACAGTGTTCTACAGCAGATCTCTAGAGCTTATTCATCTTGCTTAGCTGAGACTAAGATATAGGAAGGAATAAGCAATTTGTAGGCCAACAAAAGAGAATTTCACAGGGAACAGCAAGAGTAAAGCCCCTGATGCCTGAAAGACTTGGTTTGTTCTAGCAACTGAGAGATGGTCAGTGTTGTCAGGGCCAGAGAGGTAAGAGATGAAGCTGGAGAGGTAGGAGAATCCAGATCACACAGGACCTTGTAGGCCACATTAAGAAATTTGTATATTTATTCTAAGTTTTAATGTGGAGCCAATAAGGGTGTAAACAAGATCTTATTCACATTTTTTGAAGATCTTTCTGGTTATTATGCAGTGTCTGTTGAAAAGACAGAAGAGAGATGGAGAGAATGTTTGAGGCCACTGCAGTAATCTAAATGATGGGTAGTGGTGGCATTGACTAGAATGTTGACAGTGAAGATGGAGATGGGCAGAGAGAGACAAGCTATGTTCTGCAGGTAGAATCATCAAGCTTTTGTGATGAAAAGATTATGTCTCATTAGATTTCCCATGAAATAAGAGACAAGTTTATGATGACACTGACTGAAATAACAGACCAGACTGGTGCTACTGGTGACGCAAGACTGGAAACACTCCAGGTTTGGGAAATATTCACAAGTTCACCCCAGGCCTGATTTTGAAGCATCTTTTGAGACATCCAAATGGATATGTCAAGGAGGGCAGTTAGACAGGTAAGTGTGAGCCCAGATAAAAAGTATGAGTTAGGAATGTAAATCTGGGAGTCGTCAGATTAGCAAGAGTATATTAGTAATGTGTTCCTTACACACCTTACAAGAGTTTCTTCAAATTATTATCTTGCAGCCTATCTCACTGAGAGAAGTTAAGTTATGCTACAGTAACAAAAACTGGAAAACACCAGTAGCTAGAAACAATAGAGGTTCATTTCTTATTCATGCTACCTGCCTGTAGTAGGTTGGCTGGGGGCTCTGCTCTAAATCTCTGCTATCATCACTATGGCCAAGGCTGACAGAGCTGCCAAGTCTAAAGAATTGTCAGTCATAGTAGCTGAGATGGTTAGTCTTATATGTAACTTGAGTGGGACACAGGATGCCCAGATATCTGGTTAAGCATTATTCTGGGTGTGTCTGTGAGGGCATTTCCTGAAGAGATTAGCATTTGAATCTGCAGACTGAGTAAAGTCATGAAGTCCATTGAAGACCCGAATAGAGCAGTCTGAGTAAAGGAACACTTGCGCTCTTGCTGACTCATTATTTTTAAGTTGGAACATCAGTCTTCTGCTATCTTTGGCCTCTGGCTCAGACTGGAATTGACACTATCAGCTCTCCTGATTCTCAGGCCTTCAGACTCAGACCAGAACTAAACCATCAGCTTTTCTGGGCCTCCAACTTGCCAGCAGCAGACCTTGGGACTTGTCAGCCTCTTTAACTTCATGAGATAATTCCTTATAATAAACCTCTTTATGTTATATATATATATTTTATATACAAAACATTATATGTGTGTTGGGGGGCAGGGAGAGAGAGAGATGCTTCTGCTTCCCTGGAGAACACAGACTAATACAAATTTAGGTACCAAGAGTGATTCTACAGGAACAGAGTTTTAAGGATGAGTTTTCCAAATTTGTTCTAGAGTTTCTGGAATTGGGTCTCTAATCCAATTAGATCTAAAGACACTAGTAACTCTATTTCCAGTAGTAAAGAATGCAATGATAGGCCATAGGGTGATCAGGAAATAGAGACACAAAATATCGTCACCGGATACTCCTAACTAACCATTTATAAGAATAACGAGTTGGGTGACTGTGTATATGATACTTTTGAACATTTTTGGAAAACTAATTAATATTACTATTAAATTGGCTGATTGCTCCTGATATTGCTGAACAAAGTGGTGAAAGACAAAGATGAGTTCAGGGACTTGAATTTCCAGCTCAAGCATAACTAATCTGAAGAGATCTATGTGTGCTCTGAAGGAGACCCTTATCTCCTGTAGCCACAGGGCTGAGATTGCTGAAAATCCAATGTAGAATCTCATCCTGTGACTGGCTGAATCACAATACAAATTTAACTCCCAGCTTCACAGGGTATCTACTGTTAGAGTAAGAGTATTGATCAGCAAAGAATGAGGTTCTGTAAGCAGGAATGGAGACATGTGAGAAGACCCTGATGAAGGTGGGGACATTGAGCCCTTAAATTGTGATGAGTTTTTTTGCAGTGAAAGAGGCTTTCCCACCGCCAGTGGAAGTGACCTCCTCATCCCCAGTAGAAGCACCCTCACTGGGAGTGGGATAGTGGCTTCTCCAATCTCATCTCAGGGGAGTAATCCCTCATTGCCCAAGGAAACTATAATGGCCTCCTCTGAGGCAGTTGCCATGGAAGACAATACTGATTCTCCTCAGGACCTACCTCTACTACCTCTCCTTGATTCTTGACCTATAACTAGACTCAAGTCACAAAAGGCCCCTGCAGGTGAGGTAAAAAGTATGACCCATGAGGAGATGTGCTATACTCCAGAACTACTTGAGTTTTCTAATTTATACAGCCAGAAATCTGGGTTAATATGTGGAAATGGATATTAAAGTTGTGGGATAATGGTGGAAGGGACATTAAATTAGATCAGTCTGAATTTATTGACAAGAGTCCACCAAGCAGAGATTCTTCATTTAATGTTGCAGCTCAGGGAGTTAGATGGGTCTCTAACAAGACATCTTTCACCACTATTGTGAGAAGTAAGTTTGTGATGGGAAACACAGCATCCTCATTGAGTTCTGCGATCACTTCTCTGTAGGTCAGAACTGATAATATGGACTGCAGACAGAACTGGAAAATCTAAATGTAATGGGATGGGGTGGCAGAAGCCAAGTGGCAGCATTCAATTGCCAAAGGTAAAGCAGGTGTGGTAACTGTAATAGTAGGGTCAAAGCAGCAATCAGAATAGTCTGACTTACTCAGATCTATGGTGTTAGCTAGTTAATGACTGTGTTCCTAAATGTGAAATAGATAGTGCCCACTAAATTCTTACTTGATCTGTATAAGCAGAAAAGTTCTAGATCAAGTGAACAAACGTCTAACTCAAATCATAATAAGAGTGTCATAGCCCCTCAATCAATTACCAGACTTGAGCCAGTTTATAGACCCAAAACCCTTTGAATAAATGGAAGGTTGAGTCCCCTCAAGGAAGGACCATGTACACTACCAAAAATGTGTACTGTTAATCTTTCTCCCAGCATTTCCCAAAGGATTCTGTAAGTAGGAATGGGGACATTCCTATTGCCTTTTACTAGGGTAACTGTACATTGGGAAAATACAAGAAATAATCAGGCTTTTCAGGGACTACTGAACACTGTCTCTGAACTGATGCTGATTCCAGAAAATTCGAAATGTCACTGTGGCTCTCTAGTTCGAACAGGAGCTTATGGAGGTCAGGTGATAAAGAGAATTTTAGCTCAGGTCCATCCCACAGTGGATCCAGTGAGTCCCTAAACCTATCCCGTGGCCTTTCCTCAGTTTCAGAATGCATAATTGGAGTAGGTCTACTCTGCATGTGGCAAAATCCCCACACTGACTCCATGACCTGTAAAGTGGGGGCTGTTGTGATGGGAAATGCCAAGTGGAAGCCACTAGAACTGCCTCTACAAAGAAAAATAGTAAATCAAATGCAATTCAAATGCAGTATCCCTGCATTTGCAATGCAAAATGGTTGGGACCAGAAGAGTTTTTGATTTGGGATTTGTTTTTAATTTTGGAATATTTGCATCATACATACTGGTTCAGCATCCCAAATTTGAAAATCTAAAATTTAAAATGCTCCAATGAGCATTTCCTTGGAGCTTCAGGTCAGTTTAAGTTTTAGATTTTGGAGCATTTTGGATTTCAGATTTGAGATACTCAACTTTGTACTTCATTCCTGGAAGAATTGCAGAGATTAGTGCCACCATCAAGGACTTGAAAGATCAGAAGTGATGTGATCATTAATTTTATGTGTCAACTTGAGTGGGATGTGAGGTGTCCAGATATTTAATTAAACATTATTCTGGGTGTGTCCGTGAGAGTGTTTCCAGAAGAGAATAGCATTTGAGTTGGTAGATTGAATAAAGTTGATTGCCCTTCCCAATGTGGGTGGACATGAGCCAAAATACTGGGGTCCTGAGTAGACCAAAAGGCAGAGGAATGGAGAATTCATTCTGCGTGACTGCTTAAGCAGAGACCTGGATCTTCTCTTGCCCTTGGACTAGGACTTCACCATTGACATTCCCAGTTCTCAGGCCTTTAGACTTGAACTGGAATATAAACCATTGGCTCTCTGGTTTTCAGGCATTTGAACTCCAACAGGAACTACACCATCAGCTTTTCTGGGTCCCCTGTGTGCAGATGGCAAATTATGGGATTTGTCACCCCTCATAATTGTATGAGCTGATACCTTGTAATAAACATGTATATAGACATATAGATGTAGATGTAGATATATAGATAGAGATATCATATTGGCTCTGTTTCTCTGGAGAACACAGACAGGTAGCGATTCCCACCACATCCCCATTCAACTCACCTATTTGGCCTAAGCTGAAGACAGATGTGTCTTGGAGAATGATAGTGGATTACTACAAGCTTAACCAGGTGTTAACTTCAAGTGCAGCTGCTGCACCAGATGTGGTGTCGTTGCTTGAGCAAATTAACACATCCCCTGGTACTTGGTATGCAGCTATTGATCTGGCAAATGCCTTCTTCTCCATATCTGTTTATAAGGCCCACCAGTAGCAGTTTGCTTTCAGCTGACAAGGCCAGCAATATACCTTGTCCTATCTCAGGAGTATATCAACTCTCTACCTTATGTCATAATTTAGTTCACAAGGATCATGATTGCCTTTCCTTTCTACAAGATGTCACACCAGTTTATTACACTGATGACAATATGCTGATTGGACCTAGTGAACAAAAAGTAGCAACTACTCTAGACTTATTGATAAGACATTTGCATGTTCAGAGGGTGCGAAAAACTATGACAAAAATTCAGGGACCTTCCACTTCAGTGAAATTCGTATGAGTTCAATGGTGTGCAGCATGTCAAGACATCCCTTCTAAAGTGAAGGGTAAGTTGTTGCAGTTGACCTCCCCTCCTCTACAACCAAAAAAAAAAAAAAAAAAAAAAAAGTCAAATTGCCAAGTAGGTCTCTTTTAACGTTTTGAGACAACACATTCCTCATTTGAGTATCTTACTCCACCCCATTCATTGAATGACCCAAAACCTACCAATTTTGAATGAGGCTAAGAATAAGAGAAGGCTCAGCAAAAGGTCCGGGCTTCTGTGCAAGCTGCTCTGACACTTGGGCCATATGATCCAGCAGATCCAATGGTGTTTGAGGTGTCAGTGGTAAATGGAGATGCTGTTTGGAGCATTTGACAGGCCCCTATAGGTCAACTGTAGTTCAGGCCCTCAAGATTTTAGAACAAAACATGCCATCATCTGTGGATAACTACTCTCCTTTTGAGAAACGGTTCTTGACCTACTACTGGCCCTTAGTAGAAACTAAATGCTTAACCATGGGCCACCAGGTTACTAGGCAACCTGAGCTACCCATCATGAACTGAATGCCATCTGACCCACCAAGTCATAAAGTTGGACATACACAGCAGCACTCCACCATCAAACAGATGGTATATACACAATCAGGCCTGAGCAGGCCCTGAAGGCACAAGTAAGTTACATGAAGATGTGGTCCAAATTCCCATGGTGCCCACTCTTGCTACGTTGCCTTCTCTCTCCCAGCCTGCACTTACACCCTCATGGGCAGTTCCCTAGGATCAGCTGATGGAGAAAGAGAAGACTCGGCTTAGGCCTGGTTTACAGATGGCTCTGCATGATATGCAGGTCCCACCTAAAAGTGGACAATTGTGCCACTATAGCCCCTTTCTAAGATATCCCTGAAGCACAGTCGTGAAGAGAAATCCTCCTGGTGGGCAGAACTTTGAGCAATGTACCTGGTTGCATATTTTGCTTGGAAGGAGAAATCGCAAGACATGTAATTATATACTAATTCATGGGCTGTAGCCAATGATTTTACTGACTGGTCAGGGACTTAAAAGGTACATGATTTGCAAGTTGGTGGCAATGGTATCTGGGAAAGAGATATGTAGATAGACCTCTCCGAATGCACAAAAAATGGAACTATATTTGTGTCTCATGTGAATGCTCATCAAAAAGTGACCTCAGCAGAGGAGGATTTTAATAGTCAAGTGGATAAGATGACCCATTTTGCGGATACTAGTCAGTCTATTTTCCCAGCCATCCTATTCATGACCCAATAAGACATCAACAAAGTGGCCATGGTGGCAGGGATGTAGATTATCCCTGGGCTCAGCAAACATGACTTTCACTCACTAAGGCCAATCCAGCTACAATTACTGCTGAGTGTCCAATCTGCCAACAGCAGAGACCAATACTGAGTCCACAATATAGCACCATTCCCTGATGTGGTCAGACAGCTACCTGGAGGGCAGTTGATATCACTGCATCACTTCCATTATGGAAGAGGTTACATGTGTTCTTATTGGAATAGACACTGACTCTGGATATGGGTTTGCCTTCCCTGCACATAATGCTTCTGCCAAAAAGGCTTATGGAGTGCCTTATCTATCATCATTGTATTACGTACATCATAGCTTCTGGTTGAAGAACTCACTTGACAGCAGCTGACGTGCAGTGCTGGGCCCAGGACCACATCTTCATGTAACTTACTTGTGCCTTCAGGGCCTGCTCAGGCCCAGGGCCCATGGTCATAGAATTCATGGCCTTACCTTATTCTCTACCATCCTGAATAGAATGGTAAAATAGCCTTTCAAAGACTCAGTTATACCAGCTAGGTAGCAATACTATGCAGGTCGGGGCAGGATTCTCCTGAAGGCTGCATGCTCTGAATCAGCATCTATTATATGGTGCTTTTTCTCCCAAAGCCAGGCTTCACAGGTTCAGGAATGCAGGGGCAGAAATGGGAGTGGCACCACTCACTATTACCCTCAGTGACCTACTAGTAAAATGTTCGGCTAGCCTAGAGGTCTTAGTTCTAAAGGAAGGAACGCTTCTAAAAGGAAACAAAACACTGACTCCATTGAACTGAAAATTCACACTGCCACTGGCCACTTGGAACTCTGCATGCCTTTGAATCAGCAAGCAAAGAAGAAAGTGACTGTGGTGGCTGGGGCGATTGATCCTGACTAACATGGGTCAATTGGGCAGCTACTATATAATGGAGGTAAATAAGAGTATGTCTGGAATATAGAAGATCCCTGAAGGCATCTCTTAGTATCACCACGCCCTGGGATTAAAGTCAATAGAAAACACAACAATCCAGATCCTTCAGGAATAAGGGTTTGGACAGCTCCACCAGATGAAAAATGATGACTAACCGAGGCATTTGCAGAGGGCAAAGGCATACAGAATGGATAGTGGAAGAAGATAGTTAAAAGCAGCAGCTACGACCACATAACCAGTTACAGAAATGAGGACTGTAATTTTCCTGAGTATTTCCTTTTTATTTTGCTGTAAATATACATATACATGTGTGTGTGTGTACTGAGTAAAAATCTTTGTTTTCTTTCCTCTTATTCCCTTATTGTTTAGCATAAGCTGTACTGATTTTATATCATAACATTTAAGTATTGTTAATTATACGTCATACTATTTCATGTATGGGATATCAAGGAGAAGGGTAAACATCACTCAAGGATTTTACCTCTTTTTCTGGGGAAGAGGTTACTGTGTTTTCAGTTGTATGTAGGATAGTTGTGTCATGTTGGGTGGAATTATAGTCTTGTTATTGTCTTTATTTGGAGATTAAGCATGGTTTAGGAAGATTCATGTGGATGCCAAGTATGTGTCAACTTGACTGGGCCTGGGATGCCCAGATATGTGGTCAAACATTATTCAAGGTTTATCTGTGAGAATGTTTCTAAATGAGATTAATGTTTAGCCAGTAGACTGGGTAAAGCAGATTGCCCTCCCCAGTGTGAGTGGGCCTCATCTAATCTGAGCCCTAGATAGATAGATGGCTCTAGATAAGAGCAAAAGTATGAGTAAGGGAGTCTTTGCCCTCTCTCTGCCTGATTGTCCTTTCTTTTTTTTTTGAGACGGAGTTTTGCTCTTGTTGTCCAGGATGGAGCACAATGGCACAATCTCAGCTCACTGCAACCTCTGCCTCCTGGGTTCAAGCAATTCTCCTGCCTCAGCCTCCTGAGTAGCTGGGATTACAGGCTCCTGCCATCATGCCCAGCTTGCTTATTTATTTATTTATTTATTTATTTATTTATTTATTTATTTATTTATTTATTGTATTTTTAGTAGAGATGGGCTTTCAGCATGTTGGCCAGGCTGGTCTCAAACTCCTTATCTTAAGTGATCCACCCACCTCGGCCTCCCAAAGGGCTGAGATTACAGGTGTGAGCCACTGCGCCTGGCCCCTGAATGTCTTTAACCTGGGACATCAGTCATCTGTCCTCGGCCTTAAACTCCAACTTAGACTCCAACTTATACCATTGGCTTTCCTCATTCTCAGGCTTTCAGACTCAGACTGGAACATACATCATTATCTCTCCTGGGTCTCCAGCTTGCCAACCAGAGATCTTGGGACTTCTCAGCCTCTATAACTGTGTGAACCAATTCCTTACAATATATATGTTTCTCTGAAGAACCCAGGCTGATACAGTAGCAAAGGGAAAATTGAACCTGGAAGAGTCTCATGTTGACCTTAATGCTCCAGCAAAGAAGTGACACATGTTGCTTATCTTTTCAGCTCATTGACCAAACCTAGTCACATGATTCCATCAGAAAGGGAGTCAGGAAATACAATTATATCATGCACATACTTGGAATGAAGAAAGATGAGAACATTTGGTAAACAGCACTAATAGGCAGCATATGAAGGAGATGCTACCCTCTTGGAGGCAGAAGGTGCCATGGAGCTGATGGTTCTCAGCTCTGCCAGCATTCGGGTCCCACTTTGTATTTCCTAGTGCAGTGTGCTGATGCATTATAACAACATCTTGAAAAAGGAAAATAAAAATGGTAAGTAACAGGATAGATTTTAGAAAAGAGTATTTTTTTAAGGTAAGGTTCAAGGCCCTAGACTGAATGTGATGAGGGTGCTGTGACACACAAAGCAGATCATTAAACATTTAGTAGCCAATGGTTATTGGGGCCTTGGCTTGACAGCCTCATTTAGGAGACAGCTGCACTTGCCTGCATTGATTGAGATGGCATGTGCTAACAAAACCTGAAACCTTCAGATTTAATGAAGGCAAGGAGTCATCCTTGGGCAGAAAGCAACTATCGAACTGATTATCGTAGACAAACCCAAAGTTTGATTAATTCCATGGAGCATTGTGTCCAAAAAGAAACTCACTATAGTTCATATAAATCAACTCAATCAGGATCAGAGAAATCTGGTAAATTCCAGTTGACTGGTGGATAGAATGACTCAGATAGGCAGTCAGAAGGATCACAAATAATTACTGAACAAGATTCTCTCAAGCTCCTTCCTGTTACTACATTAAATGTTTAAGGAGTCCTACTCTCTCAGATCATGAGGATATTCTTCACACCTCCTCTCTAAAGCCCTTTACATTACCAGTGATGTAGGCTTGGCCCCTAGAAGGTTGCAGCTCTCACAGAGTCTACTCCACCTTGAGCCAGATGCTATGAAAAGCTAAAGCCCAAAGGCTACAGCCTTCACCCTCAACCCACTGTTTAACATTGCAGACCACACTCTCTTTTTAATTACATGTATTTCATTAGTTTGCTTATTGATCTTTTGCAAATGATCTAAGTTTTAACTTGAGTATTCAGGTAGGGTAGGAGGCAGGCAAGCCGTGGGTCTGTGAAAAGTAAGGAGGCCAAGAGGGCAAGTGGGTAGGGCTGATCTAGGAGGCAAAGTGCATGAGAGAATTAAAGACTGCTGATCACTCAGCAAATGGATGCTGACTCCACAGGATATTTGTGTGTAGTACAAAGATAAATGCCACACATAGAGGTGGGAATGAGGAGTAGCAAGAAGCTCTGACGCACTGGATGGAAGGGCTGTGGGAAAGAGAAGGGTGGAGAGATGAGATGGAGCTGAGGGCAGAGCACTTTGATGACTACTGAAAAGCTTTGGTACTCACTTCTTTAGGCACAGGGAAGTCATACAAATATTTTTAGCTGGAGGGTAACTTGATAAAGTATTGAGTTTTTGTTTTTCTTTCTTCTTCTTTTTTTTTTAGACGGAGTATTTTTCGCTCTTGTTGCCCAGGCTGGAGTGCAATGGTGCAGTCTTGGCTCACTGCAACCTCCACCTCCCGGGTTCAAGCAATTCTCCTGCCTCAGCCTCCCGAGTAGCTGGGATTAGAGGCACCTGCCACCACACCCAGCTAATTTTTGTATTTTTAGTAGAGACGGGGTTTTACTATGTTGACCAGGCTGGTCTCGAACTCCTGACCTCAGGTGATCCACCCGCCTCGGCCTCCCAAAGTGCTGGGATTACAGGCATGAGCCACTGCGCCTGGCCAAAACTGAGGCAATGCTTGGGATTGGCATGGACTGAAAAAAGGAGCAATCCTGAAAAGGACCTCATTTATGAGGCTATTGTAGAAGCCCACACAATCGTTCTTTCAAACTGGTTTCTAACGACAGCCCCCAAACCATCAGGGACAGATGACCCTACCCACACAACATGTCCATTATTTTCTCCAGGGTAAAAAGTTCTTTTTCTTTCTCTTAGCATCATAATTGACATGATAATAACTCATTTCCTCCACACTCCTCTCCTTTGTTATAGACACTTGTAGTACTAAAAGAGTAGGAAACCAGTCTTAGGTTTTTCTTATTGTTATCTGATTCCACTCAATCCTGCCTAAGAAGAGCAACTATTATTCATATCTGTTCTACATGTATATCTGTTACATACCAGACACTGCTTGTGAGGCATACAAAGAAAATGCCTGAATTGTTTCCTAAGGATATTCAGAGGTAACTAGTGAAATAAACAAATGAGCTGTACCATTAAAGGTAACTGGAGGAATGGAGCAACGTGGGCTGCCTGGTCCCCTCCTCAGTCTAAGGCACATAACCCCATGAAGTAAGGTGGCTACACTGGAGAAAATCACATCCACACTGAGTTTAGAAAAAGGAAAAAAGGAAACACTAAAAGATTATCCTGGGTTGGCCGGGCGCAGTGGCTCATGCCTGTAATCTCAGCACTTTGGGAGGCCAAGGCGGGCGGATCACGAGGTCAAGAGATTGAGACCATCCTGGCTAACACGGTGAATCCCTGTCTCTACTAAAAATATAAAAAATTAGCCGGGCGTGCTGGCGGGTGCCTATAGCCCCAGCTACTCAGGAGGCTGAGGCAAGAGAATGGTGTGAACCCGGGAGGCAGAGCTTGCAGTGAGCAGAGATGGCACCACTGCACTCCAGCCTGGGCGACAGAGCAACACTGTCAAAAAAAAAAAAAAAAAGATTATGCTGGGTTAGTAGAGAAATTGAGCTTTAAGATAAAGGAAGCTGCTATGTTGAAAGATTAAACAAGGAAAACTAAGTTCTAATGTGGACACAGAAAGGTCTTGGTAGGGAAAAGAGACGAAGAGTGAGGTGCATCGCCAAGGGGCATCTTTCTGGGTTACAAGAAGCAAAAACAAATGCAATGCCTGTTTCTTAAACATTTGTCTTGTGCCAAGTGCTCCACATGGCTCCTCTCATTTCATCTTCCGCACAGTACTATGAAATATGAATCTGAGTTAGTATCCCCATTCTGCAGACGAAGAAGCTGAGGCTTATATAAGGACACACAGCTAATAAACAGGTGGTTACGGATTCCACCCAACTGTTGAGTTCAAGAGCTTATGGATTTAAGTACCACACTTACACTGTCTCCACAATCCTGATTGTAAATTCTCAGAATCAGGTCCAGTGATCCATCTCTTGCAGCATAGCTACAACTAAATTACATTTCCGTGTATTTTGCAAACATCTACATGGATATTCTGTAAGTACTTCTTTTTTAAAATGTCCAAAAACATCTCTTTATCTTCTACCACCCAAGGTACACCTCTTCCTGCATTCTCTAATTCAAAAAAGGTATCATCTTTCTCCCAGTAAACTATCTTTAATCAGGGGAATATCTCTCAATATACAAGCAGTTGCTAAATTTTGTCTGGCCTTCTTTTGACATATTTCATACGATTCTAAAGTCACTTTCTATGATAGCTGGTCTATCCCTGTTCTCTCCTCCTGCAATTGACTACCCACCTGCCTCACACTGCCAGTGGGGCTTTGACACCAATGGTGGAAACCCTCAGTGATAAGTCAGTTAAGTGTACATGCTCTGGAATCAGATAACCAGGCTTCAAATCCAGGTTTCCGTATTTACTAACAATGTGACCTTCAGCAGTAACTGAAATTTCCTTGGTTTCAGTTCCTAAACACATTAAATTGGGATAATGATAGTACCTATCTCATAAAGTCATGGGAAAAATTAAATGAGACACTTCCGCTTGAGACACAGAAGGCCCCTATGAAATGTCATTAAGATCGTTGAAGTTAATGACAGGGTTTCTTCCCTGATCAAAAGCCTCTGTTGACTCCATTTTGCTTACAAAGTGAAGCTGGAAGAAACGTTCATCATGATATTCAAATCCCAAAAGAAAATTGCCTTCATCTACCTTTCTAGACTTCTCTTATATCCAAGTTCTCCTCCCCAGCTATGCTGTGCTCTAACCAGAGACCATTCACAACACCAGCACAAGGTGTTCCTTGTGCCTGGAACAGCCTTCATCCATATCAGCGATCAAATCTGACCCTTGGGCCTAAACATCACCTTCTCTGCGAGGCATTCAAATATCCCCTTCTTCCAGACACCCCAGTGGTCTCTCATAGGGCTCTGTTCCACCTGTGCTTGCATCACTAGATTGCAGGTAACCTTGTTGACTGCACTCTATCTCCCATGACCACTTTTTTTTTTTTTCTTTTTTGCGGTGTTATACTGTACTGGCTGTAAAGGAAACCTTCATTCTGCACCCTTCCATCCTCAACTCTCGTGTGCCAGGCACCTCTTACTCTACGCCCATAGTCACTCCCACAACTATACTTTTCCCTGTGAATAGCAGCACTGGGAGTGATTCTCTCACTCCCCACTAATGCCAACCATCTTCCTTCTCAAATACACCTGGTCAACACTGACCCATGCCTTGGAAGTTGGCACAGCCAGTACTAGCATAGGATGACAAATTACTTGCACCAGCCCTAATCAAGACTAAGTTATCTAATAACTTAGGGGATTTTCTCCATCCACACAGTAGGTTCTTAAGAAATGAAATTAAAATACAGCAGTGGTTCTCAAACCTGTCTGCACATTGAAATCACTTGGGAAGCTATATTAGTTTTCTAGGCTTCCATAACAGCATACTATGAACTGGATGGCTTAAAACAACAGAAATTCAGTGTCTTACCATTCTGGAGGATAGAAGTCTGAAATCAAAATGTCAGCAAGGCCATGGCTCCCTCTGAAACCTTTAGGGGAGGATCCTTACTTGCCTGCTCCTAGCTTCTGGTGGTTTGCCAGCAATCTTGTACATTTCTTGGCTTGCAGATGCATGACTCCAATCTCTGTCTTCATCATCCCATGGCATTCTCCCATGAAGCTTTAAGGAATTCTAATGCTTCAAGGGCATGCATGATGTGGCAAAGAAGATTGAGATGGAGACTAGAAAAACAAGAGAAAGCAGGAGAAGATGGGAAGTTGGGAGCCAAAGAAAATTGCCTTCACCTACCATTCTGGACTTCTTTTCTTTTGCATCCACTCTCTTCTCTAGCTATGCTGTGCTCTAATCAGAGGCCACTCACAACTCACCAGGCCCCAACTTCACACGGCCATCTGTTTATAAGGACACCAGTCCTATTGATTAAGGGCACACTGTACTCCAATATGACTTCATTTAACTTAAGCAGTTACATCCTGCAATTACCTATTTAGGAATAAGGTCACATTCAGAAGTATCAAGATTTAGGGCATCAACGTATCTTTTTGGGGGGACCCAACTCAATCCATAAATGAAGTTTTTAAAAACGCTGTAATGTTCCACACCCAGAGACTGTAATTTAATTGGTCTAGGGTGCAGCCTGGTCTTCTGAAATTTTTTAAATTTTTTAAATTCTTTAAGCAATTCTAATATGCAAACAAGTTTTAAAACCAAGTGTCAGGGGTTCATATCAAGGGGTTTTGGAAATGTCAGGGGTTCATATCAAGGGGTTTTGGGGTCAGGCTGCCTGGCATTGAATCATGCCTACACCACTTACAAGATGAGTGACCTTGGGAAATGTGTATAACCTCTCTGTGCCTCAGTTTCCACCATTTAAAAATGGAGATAATAATATTAAATAGTACTTGCCCCATAGAGAGGGTATAGGAATTAAATTAGGTTATAAAGGAGAGCATTTAGAAATATGCCTGAAATCATATTGCCCCTATTATTACTATAGTTCAGGCATACCTGCACCCTACCTTTAAAAGCCTCAATGGCAATATTCAATGAAGACTGTTCAGTCTCTATTTTAGAGATGAGACAAAGAGAGCACATAGATATTCAATAATTTACTCAGAAGTCTGTGAGGAGCCCTAGAAAGAAATTCAGGTCTCCTGTGTACAGTTCACAGCCCAGAACCCCAGGAAGCCAGAGGTTTTCCATCCAGGTCCCAGGGGCCACCATAATGTGGGGTGAGGATGAAGGACTGGGGTGGAACAGCTCAGTTTTATCTGCTTCACATGTTGATACCCTAAAGGATTTTGTTTGAAAAGGGACCAGGGCTTCCCATGGCTTAAAAAAATAAAATAAAATAAAAAAAATAATTAGAAAGCACTGTGATGCAGCCATAAAAAAGGATGAGTTTGCGTCCTTTGTAGGGACATGGAGGCAGCTGGAAACCATCATTCTTAGCAAACTATCACAAGAAGAGAAAACCAAACACCGCATGTTCTCACTCATAGGTGGGAACTGAACAATGAGATCACTTGGACTCGGGAAGGGGAACATCACACACTGGGGCCTATCATGGGGAGGGGGGAGGGGGGAGGGATTGCATCGGGGAGTTATACATGATATAAATGATGAATTGATGGGTGCTGATGAGTTGATGGGTGCAGCACACCAACATGGCACAAACATACATATGTAACAAACCTGCACGTTATGCACATGTACCCTAGAACTTAAAGTATATTAAAGTATAATAATAAATAAATAAATAAATAAAAAGTATTTTAGAAAAAAAAAAGAAAGCACTGTGCCTGATTATGTCACCATAAACCTTCTAAACTGACAGTTTATCCTGGCTTCTGCCTCCTCCCTTTTCCCTGTGGAGCAGAAAAGCCCCAGAGAATTTCAGGTGGCTGAGGGCACTCCAAAAGAGGAGGTGAGCGGATGTCTCCACGTTCTGTAAGAGGAGGAATGCAGACAAACTCTGCAGCATTTCAGAATGTCTGCCCTCTGCTCATTACTAAAATTTGTGTAAGGGGGACCGAGAATTAAGACCTCCCAAAGCTCCAATCAGAGTCATCTCCACTGAGAAATGCAAGATGAAATGGACGGAGCACTCTCTTACAGCTTCTAATCACCGGGAAGTTCAGGAAATTGGAAACGCCCCAGAAACAACATGACATATCAAATACCAGAGCCTGGGTGATCCATCACCACCGTCATCACTGTGGTCATTACCATTCACTTCCACTCCGCGGACAGCCCGTAAATCAGCTTGTAGAGCTCTTTGGGATCGCTGAGTGAGAAGCACTGAATAAATGTCAGCTGGGATCATTAGAGATACCTTTCACTTCAGACAGATAAATGTTAGTGAGTCCGTGGTCAAGAAAGCACCAATAGGGACCTTAGCTATTTGCAGGGGCCCCAAGATACTAATAATGGTTTGCATAGTCAGAAAATTAAGATAGAAAAGGAAAGGCCCTTCTTATCCCACAATATTAAAAATACTCCACAAGCATAAAAACTAATTTACTGTACTTGGCTTGTGAAGGGACATATTTCTTGTTCAGTGAAGTTCCTCCATGATGGTGATCTGAAAATAGGCAGAGAGCCAAATAATTTGTAATATGCCAGTGCATCAGGACAAAACTTTGAAACCTTCACTAAGGACATTGGGACCAAGCCAAGGATGCATATAGGAAAGGCCACTGCCTGTGTGCTCCATTCTACCACCGTGAGCCCTCTGGTATCTTTTTGCTTAGCCTTCTCTTCTCAAGTGTTAGCTCTATGCAGTGTGTCCATTGTGTACATAACAGGCAGCTCTCCAACAGCAGCTCCAGAAGCGAAGGTTGGGTCTAGGGATTATGACTGCTCCTATGGAAGATTGCCCAGGACTTCCCAGCATTGGGACACTGTGTTTTCTAGACCCGAATTGATCAGTCTCTTTGTTCAGAAAGATAAACCTTCATCTTCTAACATATTCCCTTGTGTGTTTGCATCTGTGTGTTACTTTGGCCTAGGTTATTGGTTTCCATTGAACTAAGTACCAGGCCCACATGGAGGAGGGGACTGTCTTTTTAGTAGGTTTTCTATTGTTCATTGTTTGCTGAGTGCATTCTCAGTACAGTATTGGACAGATCTTCAAGGTCCCTTGAGGCAGAAAGTCCAAAATAAGGAGACAGAAGTGACTCATATAGAAACTGCTCTGCTGGGAAGAAAAGCCAAGTTGTTCATGGCCTGTACATGAGCCAGGTGGGTGGGAGTATGTTTATGCTAGAACTTCCAAAGACTAACTTCCAGTGAGGCCCTCTGGGGACACGAGACTCTAGTCAAGTCTGTCTTTGGGGGAATGCTTCTTCCTGCCTAATACAAGGCAAGGCCACCTGGGGATTCTGGAATTTCCCTTTTAACAATTACACGGATTATATTTGTCACTGGGACACAAACACCTTTTTCAATGCTATATTTATTTTGTGCTTAGAAATGAGATAGAATTACAAAGGCCAGAATGGAAAAAGTTTAGAATTCAGAAAAGAATATATCAGCATATTGGGCTCAATTCTGTTCTTCAAGGTTTCTCTTTAGATGGGATGGGGCTTTAAGCATTAAGAACCATTCTATCTTTCAAATTGCATTCCAAGAACCCCCATACAGCCATCACAGAGAGCCTACTGGAACCTGAGCTTCAGTGATACAGATGTTTACCCATTGGAAGCGGAGATGGCAAAACCTAGGGAATTATTTTAGAATATAGGTAATTCAATGACATTGTGTTTACTTTTGACACAAACACAATGCAGGCTGGCCTCTTAGTGGGAAGGGAGGATTGGATCCTTCTTTTCTTTTTTTCCCCGACTCTTGTCCACATTATCTATTTGTTGTTACTAATTCGGTATAGGTTGGAGTGTGGGAAAAGGGGAGGAAAAAAAGGAATAAGAAAACTCTTCCCTTATGTAAATCAGGACTGCCCTAAGATGGTTTTTTGCTCTTTGGGCCAAGCAGATGTTCAAAGCTGATTCTTTCTTTCTCATGGGCGTTTTTGTGAATTTACCTGAGGCTCCCTTCCCAGGCTTCATCTAGCTGAAACTTCTGTAATTTTAGAAATTTTTCCTCTATTTGCCGCTCAATCCTCACCATCATCCCTGGGTTTTCTTGCAATCTACTCTACATAAACTCTTTCCTGTGGGAGTTCCATTATATCTTCCAAATGTCCCTCGATCTTGAAAGACCAAAATGCTGGAAAGAAGAAAAAACAGACAGAAGTGAACACTACACTAGTTTCTACTTGCCACCCTCAGGGCATTTGCCAATTTGCTTTGTGGAACATAGATGCTGAACAAAGATCAGCAGCCAAGAGTTTCTAACAGTCTCATTGGCAGGGGAGTTGAAAATTGGTGGATAGGGCTACCAAGGACGCTACAACTTGAGAACTCATGATCTGAAAGAAAAGCTAACTGCAGAGATGTAAAGTGGGTATTATATGTGCAATTTTTCCTTGAGGTATTTTCCAGCTTCTAGCTGCACACGTGTGAGGCAAGTTGCCAAGAAAACAAGTAAAAAGCAGCTGCTAAGAAGCTAAAAATCTAAGCAGACATTTCAGTAGTCTCATGGTGCTGGAAAAAATTGAAGTTCATAGCCTGCCAAGAAAGAGAATCTCTAATAAGCATACTAGACTCACCCTTGAGCTCCTTGAAGGGATAGGCTCTAGGAATAAAGATGAACCTAAAATAGACCAGTTCTCACAAACCCTAACATTGAATCTGAAATCCAAATCCAATAGATCAAGATAATCTTCCTGTGGTCTATATGCCTGTCAGAAGAAAATTAAATCCTCTCTACAGGGAGATGTCATCCACAGCATCTACAATTTTTTGGCAGACATTATAATGTCTGCCATTTGGTCACATTTACCAAGCATGCCAGAATACAAGATCAAATGACCAAAAACAACAGTTGAAAAAAAAAACTGACTTTAGAAACAGACTCAAAGGCAAATATTTAAGTTCAAATTATTGGACATAAAGTTTCAAATAACTATAAATAACATAATCAAAATAGACAAAAAGATGGAAAATTTCATCCAACTACTGAAATCCATTAATATCATCAGAAAACTCAGAGTTTAATAATACAACACTGAAATTAAAAATCCAACTGGATTGAAATTCAGTTGGATTTAAAAGCACATTAGATATAGCAGAAGAAAAAATTAGTGATCTGGAATGTAGATCAGTAGAAAATATTCAGGTTGATACTTTTCAGAGAAATAGAAAGAATAAACAACACAGAAAAAGAGTTTAAGAGGCATACGAAACATGATGAAAATAACTTTCATAAGTGTAGTTGTAGTCTACAAAGGAGAGAGATAATTGAACAGAAGAAACACTGTGAGAATTTTCCAAAACAAGCAAAAGATATTAGTAAATTGACACTCTACAAATTCTGAGCAAAATAAATACAGATAAAGCTAACCCACAAACACTAAAAAGAATATCTTATAAACAGACAGAAAACAAACACATGATGTTCAGAGAGATACAATATAACTATGGTTGAGTTTTCAATAGAAACAGTGAACAAAAATGTCTTTAAAGAGCTAAAAGAAAATTATTGCCAACCTAGAATTGTGTACACAAGGAAAATAGCTTTCAACAATAAAGGCTAAGCAGACAATTTCAAACAAGCACTTAACAAGCAGGAACAACAACAACAATGGCACAAGAAAAATGACCGTAGATGAAAACGTGTTATTGCAAGTAAAGACAGGCTAGAGGGAATTTTGTAGTCTTAAGTGCATAAACTAGAAATGAAAAGAAAACTTACCATCTCTAACACAAGTATTCACAATACGTTAGCAAAACTGCAAATTAACCCAAGAGAAAGAAGGAGGTAGGTGGGAGAAAAATAGAAATAAAAACAAAAATTATTGAAATAGAAAGGAATCATCTAATAGAAAAAAGGCAACAAATATTTGAAAATATTATTAAAATTAATAAATACTTAGCAAGACTAATAAAGAAAAAAGAGAATGAGGAACATATTACTAATACTAAAAACAAGAAAGAGGCTATCACTGCAGATTCTGGAAATATTTAAAAAGAGGTTAATACAAACTTATGATCCTAAACTTGACTAAATTTATTGACTACATTTATGACTGCCACTTTGCAGAACTGTTTGGCAATATAGACTAATGCTAAACATAAGCATGTTCCATAACCCAGCAATTTCTCTTCTAGGCAACTCAACAGAAATGTATGCATATATTCACTAAGATGTATAAAAATATGTTCTAGCATCAATATTTCTTTTTTTACCTTTTATTTTAGGTTCAGGGATACATGTGCAGGTTTGTTATATAGGTAAACTTGTGTCACAGGCATTTGTTGTACAGATTATTTCATTATCCAGGTACTAAGCTTAGTACTGAATAGTTTTGTCTTCTGATCCCTCCCTCCTTCCACCCTCCACCCTCAAGTAGGCCCCAGTGTGTGCTGTTCCCCTCTTTGTGTTCTCATCATTTAGCTCTCTCTTATAAGTGAGAACATGCAGTATTGGTTTTCTATTCCTATGTTAGTTTGCTAAGGATAACGGCCTCCATCTCCATCCATGTTCCTGCAAAGGACACAATCTTGTTCTTTTTTATGGTTGCATAGTATTCCATGGTGCATATATACCACATTTTCTTTATCCAATCTTCCACTGATGGCCATTTAGGTTGATTCCTTGCCTTTGCTATTGTGAATACTGCTGCAACGAACATATGCGTGCATGTGTCTTTATGGTAGAACGATTCATGTTCCTTTGGGTATATACCCAGTAAGGGGATTGCTGGGTTGAATAGTAGTTCTGTTTTTAGCTGTTTGAGGAATCGCCACACTGCTTTCCACAATGGTTGAACTAATTTACACTCTCGCCAATACTGTATAAGCATTCCCTTTTCTCTGCAACCTTACCAGCATCTGTTATTTTTTGACTTTTTAATAATAACTTTTATGACTGGTGTGAGATGATACCTATTGTGGTTTTGATTTAGCAGCAATATTTCCAACAGCCTTAAAAATACCCAAATTTCTTATTAAAACAGAATATATACATAAATTAGGGTGTATTATTGAAAATTAATACCATTGTCAGCAATGCAAAAAACAAACTATGCTACATGTAATAATTAGGACGAATTTCAGAGCTGTCTGATCTCACAGACATCCAAGAGAATATATTGCATGATTCCATTTGTATAAATTTCAAAAATAGACAAATGTAATCTTTGATGTAGAAGTCAGAATTAATGTTTTCTATGGGCAGAGGTGGGTAGTGAGCAGTGGAGAGGTAATAACTTACTGAGGGTATGAAATAGACTTTTGGGAGGCTGATAATACACAGTGTTGATCTGGATGTAATTACATGAGATTTTCAGTTTTCCAAAAGTTAAGCAAACTGTACACCTATGATCCATGTACTTACATAAAAAAGCAAAGTGACTAGAATAGCTAAAATAATTTTGAAAAAGAAGATCAAAGTTGGAGTACTCACACTAACCTGTTTTAAGACTTACTCTAAAGTGACAATCATTAAGACAGTGTTGTATTGGTGAAGAGCTAGACACATAAATCAATGGACAACGATAGAAAGTCTAGAAATAGGTCCACACAAATATGGCCAATTGACTTTAGACAAAGGTGCAAAGACAATTCATTAAAGAAAGCATAGTAGCTTTCATCAAATGATGCTGAAACAGTTGGAATCCTCATGTTAGAAAATGAACCTTGACCTGTACCTCACAATTTAAACAAAAATTTAGATCATAGATCTCAGTGTAAAATATAAAACTACAGAACTTCCAAAAAGAAAATCTTAGTAACCCTTGGGCTATGCAAACTTATTAAATAAGACGCCAAAAGCACAACCTATTTTAAAAAAGAGACAAACGTGGCCTTATCAAATACAAAAATGCTTGCCCTGTAAAAAACATTGTTAAGACAATGAAAAGACAAGCTACAGATAATATTTACAAGTCATGTACCTTACAAAGGACTTGTATTCAGCAAATACAAAGAACTCTCAAAACTCCACAAAAGAAACACCACCACTTACACATACACAAATGGGCAAAATATTTAAATAGGCATTTCACCAGAGAAGATATATAGATGACAAAGACATGGTGTTCCACATCATTAGTTAATAGAAAAATGCAAAGTAAAACCACACTAGGACACCATTACACACCTACTAAAAATGACTAGAATAAAAAACAAACAAAAAGAGAGGACCAAGTACTGATAAGGATATAGAGAAACCAGGAGTCTCATACATTGCTGGTAGGAATGCAAAATAATACAGCCACCCTGAAAAACTATTTGTCAGTTTCTTATAAAGTTAAAATACACTTGCCATATAACCCAGCAATCCCATACCTAGGTATTTACCCTAGAGAAATGAAAACTTATGCTCACACAAAAACTCTTACAGTCTATTAATAATTGTCAAAAACTAGAAACAATCCAAATGTCCTTCAACAGGTGGCTGAATGAACTGTGTACATCTACACAATGGAACACTACCCAGCAATAAAAAGGAATGAATTCTTGATGTACACAACATGGATAAATCTCAAAAGCATTATGCTAAGAGAAAGAAGCCAAACATAAAAGATTGCACGCTGTGTGATTCCATTTATATGACATTCTGGAAAAGACAAAACTATAGAGCTGCAGAAAAGACCAGTAGTTGCCAGGGGTCAGGAGTCGACGAGGATTTTGAGCAGCAGGAGGGACATTTTTTGGGGTGATGGAGCTGCTCTGTGTCCTGATTATAGTGGTGGCTACATTAATATGTACATATCCAGGCATAGAGCTATACATTTTTAAAAAGTTAATTTTATATATGCTAAAATTTTTCAATGTTTAATAATTTTTAGGGTAGAACATTCTGCTTTTTATTTGCATTGTTCACAGCAAACTGAACACATTAGTGGAGCTTCAACGGCTATTGCTTTTAGACAATGGATATTTAAGGAAACTAATTTACTTCATCTCATAGTCATTAAGAAACTCAAAAAATAAACCCATGGAAAAAAGAAATAAAAGGTCAAACTTTAAGCTTCAGCTCTCTTTGAGAACTGTTTTGGCATTGACCATATCATTACCTACCTAGCTATGAGGTCACACTTCTGCCCAGTTCATTAGAATTTACCTTTAATTCTATAGCAAACCATAACTGCAAAGCCAACATGTTCTAGTCAACATTTATTGCACTGGCATATTTCTCTCAAAGGCACATATTGAAGAAAACTAAAGAGACAGAGTCCCTCCAAAGTTCTTTGGGTTAAGACTCTTGGTGATACTTTAAAATGTTTCATTCAGAGTATTATTTTGGGAACTTCCTCTAGCATTCTAATGATTCACAGATTTTGAGACCATTAAAATATTTTTCTCAATTTTCCTTTCCTTACTTATGCCACTTTGTTGTTTTTTTCATTTTTACTTTAATTTTTAATTCTTGTGGGTATGTGGTAGGTGTTAAATATTTAATAATTTAAAATTCCTATGTGCATCATTGTACGGGTATATATATATATTTATATGTATATGAATCGAATTCGATTCATATATATGAATTTAATTCACTAAGACTAATACACATTAATATATACGAGTTTATATGCATATTAGTCCTCAATTAAAAATTTACAAAGAAAAAAAACAAAGCAAATAGACAGCAACAACGAAAGCAGCACCAGATAGGTTCTCTCTGCAATGGCTTTGGGAAATGTGCAAACATCAGGCTAATGGAAAACATTGGAACTTTGCCCCAACAAACTGGGGAAGTGCTGGCCAATCCCAGCGTACCACCTGCTCTTCGCACTTGCTGTCAGGAAGATAATGCTGTATGCTGGGCCCTCCCAGGTGCAGCCATCTCTCCTGATCCCCAGCACTCCATCCTTTAGGTTAGCCAACTTCAGGAAGCAAGTTCCACGCTCTCTAGGTCTCAGCCATGTCTCCTCACTTTTCTCAGGGTCAGGAGGCAGAGGCACTCACCCACCCTTTTGAGGGAAGTCATAAGATGCACAGCACACCAGCAGCTCCATGTAAATCTGCCTCACAAAATCCCCTTCCTTTTCACTGTCCTACTTCTTTTTCCTATTTCAGACCTGCTCAGAGATTCCAGGTGAGAGTTCCAAGAATCTGGAAAAAAGGACTTGGCATTGTGATTTGAAATTTGCATTATCAATGGATTGCTGGTTTAGTAATTATCTGTGAACTCAGGTTAACAACCTGTGACACGTAGCAATCGTTTAGCAATTCAATTTTTTAAGTACTCACAAAAAAAGAAAAGAAAACAGAAGGGCACCTTCTTTGTTGATTTATTTTCTGTTACTCTATTTTACGTATTTTGTTAAACCTGTTTCTTTCTGTTCATTAGATTAGATTACTGTTGTAGATCCATTAGGAAAAATGCATACCACACTGCAATGTGAAGGGCTGGCACACAGAGAAAGCCAGCTGGTCACCCAAGCAATTCACCACAGAGCAGAAGAATTCACCAAGCCCCAGGATTTTATTGTCAGAAACATTGTTAATACCTAGAGAACAAATGGATGGCTCAGGGGCACACTCACATTAATCAACCTTGCAGAGCCTGAGATAGACAGGTAGATAGGTAGATCAGATAACACATTCACATATAGTATAAAAGCACAGTAGCCAAGCTAGATTTATATACATATCATACTATCAACTTATTAGCCTGATGTTTACTGAAAGCTTCCCACTACCTTCTCTACTTGTAATCAAAATAGATGGGAAACTAAGTCAACCAAATGCAAACGGATATCAATGAAGACAGAAGGAAAGGAATTGAAGGGACCTAAAAAGTTTCTCTTAGAATAGGTGGTTTGCAGCACCATCCTTTCAAATAGGTACACCCTGGATAAGAAAACATGAAAACAGCCCCCCACCCCACACACCCTTTTTTCTTTTCTTTTTCTTTTTTTGAGACAGGGTCTCCTTCTGTTGCCCAGGCTGGAGTGCAGTGGTGTGATCTCAGCTCACTGCAGCCTTCGCCTCCCGAGTTCAGGGGATTCTCCTGCCTCAGCCTCCTGAATAGCTGGGATTACAGGCACGCGCCACCACACCTGGCTAATTTTTGTATTTTCAGTAAAGACGGGGTTTCACCATGTTGGCCAGGCTGGTCTTGAACTCCTGACCTCAAGTGATCTGCCCACCTCGGCCTCCCGATGTGCTGGGATTACAGGCGTGAGCCACTGTGCCCGACCAAAAAACCCATATTTTTGAGACTGCCTCACCAACACTCCCTCTCATCTGTATCAGATCACAGCCTCTACAATTTCTTTTTGAGCTGAGTTCTGAAAGACAAGTAGAAAAGTTACAGAGCTACCTATGGGGAATGCAGCATTACGGGTAGACAGAAGAACATAAGCAAAGAACCAGGGGCATAAAACAAGGTAAGTAGCTGTGCAGACCTTTTGCAAAAGCAATGTGAATGGCAAAAGCAAGAAGGTGGCCAGAACTAAAAGAAGAAGCATGCATTGTGAGCCTCTTCTGTTACAATTGCCAGAATGCAAAGACGACAGCTCTGGTCACGGCCCTCAAGGAGCCCACTGACTGGAAGGGGTTATATGCGGGTAAAGAAACAAGACACCAAGAGGTGCTGTAACAGTGGTAGGTACAAAGTACTATTCTGAGCACAATCTCAACATAATTCTGCTGGCTTGGACCAATTCTAGCTCTCTTAGGTAGTAGCAAGTACAACAGAGTCTTCTATTCATTCTCTCTAGTTGGGGTTTAGGATTTCTCAGGACCTGCAAATTGAAATCGCTATGGGACGCGCGTGCCTTGCCTCTTCTTTTCTAGTTTTCGTTCCAGCCCAGTTAACAGTACTTATCTATAATAAAGTGCCTTTGTCCCAGCAGGGGCCATCGCCAAGTAAATGCAATGAGAGTTTTAAGGTTACTGAATCCACACCAAAAATCTTTCATATTTATCTAAAAAGCATGTAATTATAAAGAAAATACATACCTTGGGAATGAATAATTGAATCATAAAATCCATCAAATGTCATTTTACTCATTTTGCCCAAGTGTCTGTTCGAAATGATTCTAAGCAGTGTGACGTCAATATCTATTGAATGCCAACCTTACACAGGGATGCATAAATTACCCTCTCAGAGAATTAATGGCATATAAATATATCTCCATTAAATATGTTTCAAATTCGGTTGTTATACATTCACTACATGTATAGGTGCTTTTTTAAAAAATTTTTATTATACTTTAAGTTCTAGGGTACATGTGCACAGCTTTTAAAAGTTACATTTTGGGCCAAGTTACCTTTGAAACCACAAGACTTTTTTTCTTTCTTTTCTGGAGCTGCAGTGGAGTCCCAGGCCAGGACTGTTATATATGGTGATGATAGCAGGCAGCTCAGATTACCCCAAGAACAACACCCAGGCAAGAGCACAGAGAGATGCCGCTTGTTCTAGGCGGCTATGAATTAGAGGCCTCATGGTTAGTTCTCTGAATATTTCTCAGGCAGTCTTTCAGGCTGCTCTCTCTGTGGGTTGGTTCATCTGGAGTTGATGAAGGAAGAAGTATTTCAGAGCCAGCATCTGCAGTTCTGTAGCCATTTCACAGACACCTGGGGGTCCAGGCACCATTGTGGGTGGCTCTTCCTCCTCAACCTGGAGAGGGCTGGGTTTAATTCCTTCATGCTAACCTCCCATCACCACACTGTACCCACTGTTCAGCCTTTCTCCCCTTTTGTTGGGGAGACATATTTTCCACCTTTCCTTGGTAAAGTAACAATCATCATTTCTAAAAAAGAAGATTCCAAGACATTGAGTCAGGGGTTGTTCGCTTTAATAAGCAACCATAGGAAGAAAGAGAAAGAAAGAATACCGTCCTTTATTAAGCACATAATAATTCTTTCAATCCTCATACAACACCCCAGAGAGGCAGATACTGTTATTAGGACTCATGTAGGGAGTGGAGGGTAGTACTTAAAACCACTGAAACTAGAGTGAACTGCGTGGATTCAAATCCTGGCTTCAGGACTTACTAGTTGAGTGACATTGACAAGCAACTTAACATATCCACGTCTGCCCCATTTTCTGGTTCCTCATTTATAAAATTGAAAAAAATCCTTGTTTCTATTTCCTGAGTTATCATAAATAAGATAATACTCTAGGTGAAAAGCACTTAGATGAGTGTTTGGCATATAGTAAGCTCTCAGAAAAAAAGCTTATTATTATTAATAATGTATCATTTTATATATGAAGAAACTAAAATTCAGTCATTCCCAAGATTACAAAGATGTTAACAGTAGAGCTGAGATTGGAACCCAGGTCTGGATTGTTCAGTCACTAATTAATTCAACAAGCTCTTTCCATTACCCATTATTAGTTGTTATTGGGATACAATTCACCCTGGGTCTCTTGCATTGCTGCACATCTTGCAAATGGGGCACTGACTGTCCTTTGTCCAGAGTTATTTGTTGAAGGGCATTTATAAAGCAAAGAGACTTGGAAGAAAAAAGATACGGACTCCCTCTGGAGTAAATTGTAGGCCTGCTTTTACCGTTCATTATGACAGATTTGGGCTTCTTAATCCCAGAGTCTTTTCCTGTAATACAAACTACTGTATGTACAGGCATCCATCTGGGGCCATCCCTATCATCTCTGGGAGACTTGGGGGCAAAGGGAACTGACACAAATATGCTGATGCTCTTGCTTCTTGCCACACCGTGAGATCCAGGAGTGTGTGTCTTCTGCCTTGAAACTGGTAGGCTGCCATGTCAGCTTGCAACTGCATGGATTCAAATCCTGGCTTTAGAGCTTAATTACTGTGTGACACTGACAAGCAACTTAACATATCCATGTCTGCCCTATTTTCTGGTCCCTCACTTGTGAAATGGAGAAATACGGCAAAAATCTTAGACCTCGTCTCAGTTCTTGACAGTATTGGGGATGAGAGGAAAAAAGGACCCTGCTGGGCATGTTTGGGAGTATGTAAAGACCCCCTGAGATTTGACAGAACGCACTCACTAAAGTGGTAAGCAAGTGGAGAGTAATGAATGTTGATGAACGTTTAGAAGATGAGCAGAAATAGGTAGGGTTGACCAAGCACCCAAATGGTGCATTTGTTGTTGCTTACTCTCCCTCAGGAAAGAGGAGGAAGAAATTTTGCCATGGGATTCAGGAATGAAAAACCAAATATGTTCTACATGTTCTCACAAGTGGAAGCTAAGTTATGGGTATGCAAAGGCGTGGGGGTGGTGTAATGCATATTGGTGACACAGAAGCAGGGCAGGGTAGGAAAGGAGTGGGGGATTAAAAAATCTACATACTGGGTACAATATACATCACTTGGGTGGTGAATGTACCAAAATCTCAGACTTCACCATTACCTAATTCATCCACATAACCAAAAAATCACTTGTATCCCAAAAGCTATTGAAATTTATATATATAAATATCTAAATTTTACAAAAAATGTTATCATGGGCCAGCAAGCCCATGGCCCCAGCCAAAAGGCAATGTGGCTGTCCCTGATGAGCCCAAGAGTCCCTAAAGCTGAAACATAAGGTGCCACCAATGAGCACATAGAATTTTAGGTGTATCAAAGACATACAAATTTGTTTGGCTGAGCTCAGAGCAAATGGCCACTCTCAGATGAAAATAAATGCAAAGCCTTGTTGATTAACTCAAAGCCACTCTCTCCCTACATGCCCTGATCCCTCCCTCTCTCGCTGTCCTGACCTCAGCTTCTTTAAGGAAAAAGATGATTAGGGGTGAGGCTGCGGTCTCTCTGTCTCCAAGCAAAATCAAAGACCATATGCACCCATATGAGTGTGTAGGGGAACTTTGGTGAGAAGGAATAAAACTGTTATGACACCGTTAAGTACAGCTGCCCAGGTCACAATTACACATGGTCCCATAGGAGAAGGGAGCCCCCAAATTCAATTGATGGGATTGGAGTGAGGTTCACCGTAGATGGGAGTAGCTAAGGTGATGCTGAGAGGGGCGTCTTTGGGCAGGAGCTGTGGTTGCTTCTACCTCTGAATGTCTAACAGCAATACATACATTAAATATTTGTACTTCCCCATCCTATAAGTGCCAAAGGGGATTCTCCCAGTCAGAAAGAGCCACATGTAAAAAACTGGTTGTACTTTTGGGGAGGTCTCGACCCTAATGAGGTCACTTTGAGCCATGAGTCCCTGTGACTGATGAACTTGTCTATTGGAGTCTCTGGCAAAGGGAGGCAGATTCTACTCAGAGACGCCCCTTGGGGTTTTGGACCTGTCACCTCCCTGACATGATTAACAGGTACATGCATTTTGGAAAGAAGCTATGAGATTACTGTAGGGCTGTCGTCCAAACTGAAAACCTGACGCAAGGAGGCCTTGTAATTCTCTGATAGTTCTTTTTTTGGCACGGGAGAACTAGAACTCAATGACCAACAAGGTAAGAAGAGCCCAACAAGCCCCTCTTGTCAAAAATGTATGAAGCGAGCCTGGCCCCAGCAGCATCTTGGCTTTATACAAAAAAGTAGTAGCTATCCCTTGAGAAAAACTTTATTCCCCATTCTGCCACCTGAAGTAAAGCCACTGGCTCAGTGAAGCCCTTGATTCACAGAGTTTCCACTAAGTGCCTGGGCCTGGTTCACTGATGGTTCAGCTAAGCTAAAACCTGATGGTGTCCAACAGCTGTTCAACTCCCTGCCAGCTATGCAGAACCAGGATGTGGTTGCTCTGCTCGGTGAGCAGAACTCAAAGCCATACTCATAGCTCCAGCCAATACTCCCTTTGATGAACCATAGTATATTTCTCCTAACTCTTGGACTGTGGCCAATGGCTTAGCTCTTCAGTCTGCCATTTAGACAACTACAGACTGGCAGATTAAAGACACCCCACTTTGGGGTCATGAAATGTGGAAACATATCATGGCTGCTAATCAAACCATCTGGGTTGCTCCTGCAGATGCCCACAGTAAGGGTCTGTGCTCTGATGAGATGGGCTGCAATCAGGCTTTTAATGGGGTCTGCAGTGTCCAGATTGCCACCATTGCCACCATGATCTCTCATCTTCCCACAGGGCAACATGGCCACCATCATGGACTGTGGACAAAGCAAGGGTCTTTATGTTTCTGGTGCAGAAGTTCCCACTGCATGCCAGATTTGTGACTCCTGCCAAAACAATTTGTGACTCCTGTCTTGATCCTTTTATCTCCCAGTGAGGAAGGCTACACATAACCCTTAAAGTTGATGCATCATGTTTTGGGCTTGCTGGACCATTTGTGGTCTGCTAAGGGTAAACTTTTTCATCACAAAAACTACCCAATTACAGGCTAGTGGTCAAGGTATTCAATAGACAGTCAACACTCCCTGCCATCCACAGGTATATGGTATTATTCTGAGCTGGGAAAGGCTTTTTCATATTTTTGATTTTACCTCAATCACCTTCTTCTAGTATATATACCTTCCTAAGACAATTTAGCCACTGAATGTGGCTGTTCCCAGGAAGGGATTATGTTCTCTTTCACTTCCTGGATAATAATTAGGATGTAAGGGGTGAGGGTTTACATAAGCCACTTTTGAAAATTCTGGATCTTTCCTGACCATTCCTGGGCATGATACTCTTTTCAGTCCCCTCAAAACAACCCTAGGTAAGCCTGCTTGGATCACCCTCTGGGTGGAGGCACAGGCAGAAGGGGACCTGCAGGACTCAAATTTGATTTTAGTTTGGCCACCTGGGTGTTCTTGTTGGACTGACATGGTAAGAGGGCATAAGGATGATGACTGCCTGGTTGAGTACATGACTCACTGAGTCCCCTACAGTGGCCCACATGTGCCAAAGTAGGCGATATGGTGGGTCTCTGCCAGTTTCATAAAAATGCCCTTGTCCTTCTCACGTTTGATCTCTCTGAATGAAAGGCATGGGTGTGAATATAGGATGATGTTTTTAAGGTGATATTATAGCTCCTGGAATGGGACACACTACTTTTGTGGCCATCGAAGAAGAATAACGACCTTGGCACTGGAGAAGATAACACCTCAGAACCCAGGAGGGATGGAGCGGTGAGGGAGACTAATGCTACTTGTCTTTCAGAAACTTCCCTGGACCCTTGATTCCAAAGGTGTCACTCTCTCAACCTGACGCAGGCACGTTAAATTTAACTGACTTCTGTGCCTGTCATTCTCCACCAGATGGTTCTAACAAAACAGCAGGGAGGAGCCCCAGTTCCTGCACCTCCCCTGCAAAACACCCTTTCAGCACCTCTAGATGTTTTCCTCATCACTCTTTTCCAGCTGTCACTCAGTCATCCCATGCAGCAGATGAACGCCTCCAGTCTGGCAGCATGGACCAACAGGACAGGATGGACTGACTATCCTCTGGTGAAAAACAAGGACATGGGAACTGAACTGGGAGCCTTAAGGTCCACCAGCCAAGTGGAATCCCAAGCTGACAGCACGGATAGCTGGGGCCCTCCAACTCCCGTAGGTCCCAACTGAAGGAGGAGGCAGAGGGGCATCTATTGAAAACAATGATTCCTTCTTAGGGGAACCATGAACACTCCTCCAACTACACTTGTTGTATGGAAGCCAGGTATGGAAATAGTGACAGCTATGGAAATCATGGTGAGAAAAACTTCCCGAGGTGTGAGTGTGTTTTGCAGGGAAGGTACAGGAACTGGGGCCATCCCCTGCTGTTTTGCTGGACTTGTTAGAGCTGTCTGGTGGAGAACAACAGACACAGAAGTCTGTTAAATTTCAGACAAATTGTGTGGAATCTGGCACCTCAGGGGTGGCTGTAAGAAACTTCAAGTCAGATGTTAAAGCAAATATCACCAGTAAATTACGTAGCTCTCAGATGACTGTGGAGAGCTCTCCAAAATGAGGCTACCCTTGGATATTTGGGAGAGATTCCCAGAGAGAGGGTGGGTATGTTATTTGTGCCCACTCCAAGGCCAGCTTTTTCTACAATAGGAGTCATCCAATTAGAAATAGTACAGCGGCAAGATGTGGTGGCTCATACCCATAATCCCAGCCCTTTGGGAAGCTGAGGTGGGCAGATCACTTGAGCCCAGGAGTTCAAGACCAGCCTGGGCAACCTGGTAAAATTCTGTCTCTACCAAAAAAAAAAAAAATTAACCAGGCATGATGGGGCATGACTGTAGTAGCTGAGGTGGGAGGATCACTGGAGCCTGCAGTGAGCCATGATCATGCCACTGCACTCCAGCCCGGGCAACAGAATCAGACCCTGTCTCAAAAAAGAATGAGAAAAAAGAAAAAAAGAAAGGAATAAAGGAAGGAAGGAAAGGAAGGAAAGGAAAGGAGAAAAGAAAGAAAAGAAAGGAAAGAGGAAAGAAAAGAAAGGAACAAAGAAAGGGAGGGAGTGGTACAAAATTTGTCTTAGCTGAAGAGATTAATGACACCACTCTGGGTCTTGAAGGCACTGAAATCAGCCTTGGTTCATTGGCCAGGGCTGTTAATGATGAGAGAACTGGCCTAGACTTCCTCCTCTCTTGTCAAAGCAAAGTCTAAGCAATCACTAAAGCATCCTGCTGTACCTGAATGAATTCCTCAGCCAAGTGAAAAGGTCAATACAGAAACAAAAGGAGAAAGTCACCTGACTTTTAAAGTTAAGTCCCTTAGGTTTATGGAATTTGCTCAGCTGATTGGATCCAAGACACAGGGGCCATGGTTGAGGTCAATGCCACAAGCTGCCCTCATCCTGCTGCTTGGAGTTGTCCTGTTGATAGTGGACACAATTAAATGTTACATGAAATCAGTTGATTAGATTTGGCCCTGGTCTCTGTCAATCAGATTAATTAGAGTGGCCAGAGATTTGGCATACTCATGGAAAAATCACCAGAATCCAAGATGGTGTAAAAATCAGGGATGAATATTGGTGGGGGAAAATTCTAGACACATCTCTAATGTTTCTGCACATCCTGTGAATGATGCAATAATTGTCTTTCTCCAGGATTATCTTTTCAAGGACATTTATAAAGCAAACAGATAGAGATAGTGTTTTCCTTCAGAAAAAAGGAGATAATTTGCTTATAGTCTTAGAAGATTAAGACAGTATCTTTTTCTGGAGCAAAGGACAGGCATGCTTATTGTCCATTGTAAAAGATTTGGGTTCCCTAAACTCCAGAAAGCTCTCCTGCAGCATATCCATCTGGGGCAATCACCATCGTTTCTATGGGACTTGAGAGGAAGGGAAACTTATGCAAATACACTGATGCTCATGCTGCTTGCTGTTCTGTGAGTATTAGAATCCATTTTCTCTGACCCGGGAAACTCCTATCTTCTGTCAGCATCCATGAAACTGTGACAGGCTAACTTGTAGCTTGCAAATAGATAAAATCTCAGAACTTTTAAAATTCCTGACAGTCATGGAGTGTGATTTTGGACAAGGCATTCTCTCAAAAATAAAAAACATTAAAAATTAAAGAATTCTGTAAAAATCTAAATATTTCTAAGATATATCCACAAAGCTATTTTTAGTTCATTTGTCCTGTTCACTTTTTGAAATTCCTTCATTAATTCATTCATTCTTCAATTTTTACCAAACACTACTTAAGAATGATGTAACAAAATACAAAACACAGCAGATTCTTACCTGCCAGAGCATGCAGGCTGGTGGGGAAGGCAGGGACACCAATCATCATATAGTATAGGGATCGTGGAGCATATCTTATGATAAGTGTCATGAAATAAAAGAGCAGGGTGCTAAGAGAAAGAATATCTGAAGGGACCCTCATTAGTTGAGGGTGGAGGGGTGGACTGGCCAGACAAGACATCACTGAGGAAGGGGCAGTGAACTGAGATACGAAAGGCATGTGGCAGTGAAGTAGGTGACAGGGTAGGGAAGAGCCAACAGCCTGTGCAGAGGTTCTGAGGGAGAAGATCTTGGCATACCCCAGTGTGGTGGAAGTAAAAAAGCTGGGGATAGAGGTTCCAGATGAAGCTGGGGAGTAGGGCAGAGGCCAGATCAGGTGTAGCCTTGTATTCAATCATTTTAAGGCTTGGGACTTTATCCTACGACCTGTGGGGGCCGTTAAAATGTCAGTCTCATAAGGAGACAGAGTAAATCTTCATCTCTCTCATTTACCACAATATTCCTAGCACCTGGAACGGTGCCTGGCACATAGTAGGTGCTCAATAAATATGTCTTCAATTACTTGAAAGAAAAGATACAACTTGCATTTTTGAAAGATCACTTTGGCTGCTAGGTGAGAATGGATTGAAGCAGATGAAATCAGACCAGGAAGACAAGTTAGGAGACTATTGCACATCCTAGGGATAAATTAAGGAGCTTGGACTAGCGGGCAGCAGGAAAGATGAAGCATATATTCCCTTACACACACCCTTTTGGTTTCATTAATCCTTAAGGATCTAGTCAACTTGGAAAATCATGAAAGATCATGAAATACAATGTCACTAATAAAGACAGTATGTTACATGATGCTTGGAGTCTTTGGGGTTAACGGCTAGTTATACGTGATTACTGGTGACAGCAAAGACAGTAAAAGAGGAAACTTGCTTGTGAAGACAAAGCAAAAATTGATAACTGAAGACACATGCAGTAAAACTTCCAGGCTCAGCAGAATAAACCCCAGAGCCTTTCCTCTTCCAGACTTCATCAAACTGTCTCCCCAGCCTGACGGCCCCTTACTCCCACAGGTCACAGCGAGTTGGAGCCTGACCTTGCCATTGTGGGGAGCCCTTTTGCTCCTGTGAGGATGGTAAGCATTTTCAGTGTATGTATGTGTGTGTGTGTGTGTGTGTGTGTGTGTGTGTGTGTCTGTGTATGCACATGCGTGCTCAGCCCAGCTCGCATCGTGGTAAGAAAGAGCTCCTTCAATCAGCTTGTGAGAGAGAATGTTAACTGAGTATGTGAGAAAGAGGGGCCTTAGAGATGAGAGAATAGGACAGTGCCCCTCCAGGTCACATGACATCCGTGCCCCCTGTGTCACATGCCACAGCATTGGGCATGGCAATTCCTGAAGCAGAAGCTGCAAAAGAACTGGCCAAGGTTATTCTGGTGCCAGAGTGGTCTCCATCTCCCAGCCCAGATGGCCAGGAATGCTACGAGGCAGAGAACTTTGCTCCCGGTGGAGAGCAGAGCACTTGGCACCGCTTAATTCATGACCACTCACGCCCACTGGACAGGTTCACTTTCCCTTTTGAAGGGCAGGGGGTAGGCAAGGGCCCCAGAGAGGGAGTTCTTATTGAGAGACAGTGGAAAGGCTGTTCTGGTTCTGTCTCAGCCCTGCTAGGCACGCCCACAGCCCAGGTGGGGGCTGAGCAGGCAGGAACACTGAGCAAAAGCCAATGGGGCAGAGATTTAAGATATGTGTCAAATGACAGAATAACACTGATGGAAATCAGCCACCAAGTGGTCATTCATTTTAAATATTTCTTATAAAAGGAAGAAAAAGAAACTGTCAATGGTTATATCTAAACGAAAGTCCACCAAAAGAACTAAACTAAAATATGTTATTATTCTGATGTCTCATGAGGTAGACAGCATGTTGTATGTGGCTACCTCTTTTTAAAACTTTCCATGAAAAGTAATTACTTTAACCGGTGCATCTGCTCCCAACTCATTCACAGTGAGTGGAGACTGGGGCTGCTACCTGTGACCTTAAATTTGCCTTTGAGTTAAAATTGTTTTCACCATCTTTAAGATGTTGGAACAATATACTGACTGTGATTTTCACTGTTTTTAAGTACCAGCTGGTATGCTTTGCCCCTTCGTAACTACCAACACCCAAGGGGCATCAGCCAATATGGATAATGACATGTCCCAAAAGGGCAGCCTTGCACTTTCACCGGGGTTTGCGTGGGAAACTTCTGGGTGGTGCTACCTTCAGAATCTGCACCCAGATCCTGGGCAAGTCTCCCACATCCAGTTAATTAATTACCCAGGATCCCATTGAGTATGGAATTACAAGCTTCTGAAATAACCATTCTCACTGTGTGGACATCCCAATTTCACAGTTATAGGTAGATTTTCACACCTATTTCATAGCTATTTATGACATCAAAAGTGAACAGAACTTTGAGAAATAAATTGTTTTAGTCTGTTTTGTGCTGCTCTAATAGAATGCTACAGACTGGGTAATACACAAACAGTAGAAGTTTATTTGACTCACAGTTCTAGAGCCTGGGAAGTCCCAGTTCAAGGGGCTGCATCTGGTTAGGACCTTCTTGCTCCCTCATAACATGGCAAAAGGTAGCACATGGCAAGAGGGCTTGAGAGAGAGAGCAAGAGAGAGCCAACTCACTTTAATAACAAACCCACTTTTGAGATAATGGACCCACTCCCACAAAAATGAAATCAATCCGTTTGTGAGGGTAGAACCCTCATGATCTAATCACCTCTTAAAGGTGCCACTTCCCAACACTGTTGCAATAAGGATTACATTTCAAACACATGAATTCTGTGGGACATATTCAAACCATCAGAGAAATTAATAGTTGTTTCTTTTTTCTGGGATCCGCCTTATTGTTTGAAACTTTTTCTCCAGCTCTCTTGCTTCATACCAGATGCCTGTGACTTAAGAGGCATTCCTAACCAAGTGGTCTTGTCAGGGTTTTAGGTAAAAGCCATGTAGGACGCCTTCCCTGAACTCATTTAAGCTAAACAGTTATTAGGTGAATGTGATGGTTAATTTTATGTCAACTAGACTGGGTCATGGGATACCCAGACATTTGGCTAAATGGGGGTGTGTCTGTGAGAGTGTCCGGATGAGATTAATGTTTGAGTTAGTGGACTGAGTAAAACGGACTGTCCTCTCTAATGTGGTGGGTTCATCAAATCCGTTCAAGACTTGAGTTGAACAAAAGGCTAAGAAATAATTCTTTGGCTGGGTGCGGTGGCTCACACCTGTAATCCCAGCACTTTGGGAGGCCAAGGCAGACAGATCACGAGGTCAAGAGATTGAGACCATCCTGGCCAACATGGTGAAACCCCGTTTCTACTAAAAATAAAAAAATTAATGGGACATGGTGGTGCATGCCTGTAGTCCCAGCTACTCAGGAGTCTGAGGCAGGATAATTGCTTGAACCCAGGAGGCGGAGGCTGCAGTAAGCCAATATCATGTCACTGCACTCCAGCCTGGGTGACAGAGCAAGACTGTCAAAAAAAAAAAAAAGAATTCTTTTTCTCTAAGTAACTGTCATAGAGCTAGGAGATCAATCTTCTGCCTTCAGATTGGACAGAATTTAGACCATTGGCTCTTGTGACTATCAGGCCTTCAGACTTGGGTTGGAACTATACCATGGGCTCTTCCAGATCTAGATTTCTCAGCTTCCATAATTGCATGAACCAATTCCTTATAATACATATTTATTTTTATATATAAGGATTTATTATATATATACATACAAAATACATGCATATGTATTTTATATGTGTATATATGTATATATGTTATATATATTGGTTCTGTTTAATGTCATAAATATATATATATATATATATATATATATTTGTTCTGTTTCCCTGGAGGACCCTGACTAATACAGTGTGCTACTCAAAGTTTTAGAAAAACATCTTCAGTGGCTTCCTATAAACTCAAATGCCTACAAACAAATGTAAATGAGTGTCACAGCAAGAGAGATCATGCCATGTCCTCAGGTCCCAGCCAGTCTCCACTCCAACTGTCTCTTGCTGTGTCAAATTGTGGGTACCATCATTGCCATATTTTTCCAGTTTTTAAAAGAAATCAAAAGTCTGGATATTTTTGTCCATGTTGGTAACTCCTTCAAAAAATGTTTAAAACCTTGTGTGAGCCAACAGTTCTAGTCCATGAGCTAGATCTGGTCCCTGGCTGCCAGGGTGCACTCTCTGCTCTAAGGAGGTGGTGGGAAATCTTTTCGGATGGTAGGAAAGGACATGTTTAGAAATATGTCCCTATTTCTAAACTTGGAGTGGCTGCTCCAACTGCTGCATGACAACATTAATTCTTGAATTGATCGTTTGTCCCAGGCTTCTATACAAAGCAACTCCACAGCATGTTTACATTTTCCCATGAGAACGTGGATAGGAGCAAAAGAGAATAAATATTATAATCTCCACGCTTGTATTTTTTAAATTGAGTTAAACATTCTTCAGATGGTGTGCCCCATGGAAAGGTGATAGAAAAAGTTGCACCATTTCAACTACATGTCAGGCCTATATTCTCCCCCCAGTATGAACTTCACAGTAGTTATTCCTGATACGTTGTCTCTCCTACACTTTCACAAACACACTGACATTTGGCTAAAAATGCTTTCAATGCTGGGTGAGGGAGAGACATAAATATTAATTTCAGTCAACACCCCCATGAATCATTTAAAACCTATTTTTCCTATGAATAGCTTGATTTTTTTCATTCTGATTATTATATTTTTTTTAACTTACTACTGCTCTTGAAAGATGTCTTCACTGTTCTTCAATCTCCAGAGATTTTCTTCTCCCATTAAGCTGTGCCTCCAGTGCCCCCAAGGACCGGTGCAAGGTGTACAGGAACACCCAGATGGCTCTGAAGGTGTTTGTTATAGGCCCTCTATTGTATTCAAATTAATGGCACCACATTAGCATGGGCTGCCCTTTGGTGCTCATTTGTTCCTGCACTCTGGGGGTTAAAGAAGCCGCATGCTTTCCAGATGTTCAGTAGCTCTTATAAATGAAAGATTAGCGATTTTTCGCTGCTGCTGCTATTTCCTTGAGTCCCTGTTAAAGCTGATATTTTCTTTAGGTACTTGCTTAGTGTCTGAGTCAGAAGAATCTTCTCCCTGAGGTACATCAATCAATAACATGCACAAGAAGAACAAAATGTAGAGGAGGTAGACTTGGTCTGTATTAATTTGTTGACTACGATAGTCTTCCAATGACTGATATATGCAACCTGTGGTTGCACTCCACCTTTTGAAATGCGGATCAAATACATGTAACATTTTTCTCAGTCTAAAAAACTAAAAAGAAAACCAAAAAACTCCTTTTTTTGGTGAGAATATCTTTTGTTAGTGCTATGACAGGAATATCAACTTTATTTTCAAATCCAGCCTTTCTTCCAAGTAAGAGATGTAAGTGTCTGCAATATGACTGTATCTAACTCAAAGATGCCACCAACAATGTCTTCCCAGGAGAGAAATAGGAAAAGTACCCAAAATGGATCCCAATAAATGAATGCCAGTTTAGCATCTACCATGCTTGCCTTTTGTATACAGAGACACTCCCAGGTTCCTGCTGTTCTAAGAGCTGTTCAAGCATTGAATAAGTAGAGTTCCAATGAGACGAAACCTTCTGCCTCAGCTGGTGTTTAACAAGCTGTTTTCTTGCTACAGCTCAGTCAGGATTTCTCTAGCCTTAGCAGAATTACATTTCACATCTCCTCCTAATACATTTCCAACACTCCTTTTACCGAGCTGGAATAAAGACACAGACCAACTTAAACAGAAGAGAAAAGCCTGGCGAATGCACTTAGTCTTGTTACTACCTTTTTGACAATGGAGAAGAAAGTGACTGATAGGCTGAGAGGGAGCTACTGGCCTTTAAGGGCTGTGGTATCTAGGATGGAATCTTATGGAAGCTTGAGCTCCTCCAATGGGATGCTCACTATGACCCCCTTTTGAGGTAGAGATAGCATGCAAGGAGACTTGAGATGACAGTAACACTTGAAGTCTTAATACAAACTTAGGTCAGTTTCAAGGTTGGGAGTCCCAGTCACATACACATGAAATAAAGTTTTTGAAAGACAACTAGAGACAAAATATTTATAATATACTTATAAGATTGACATCGTCAAGAATGCCAGCTCAGAATGAATTGTCATGGCCACTGTAGGGGAGAAAAAACCTTTTTCCTTCTAGTCTCCTAGGTTCAATGGCTTGGTTCCAAGAATCAAACCGATAAGAGACATTCACAAGAGGAAAAACAGTTTAATTATGTACATGAACAAGCGAGCGTGGGAATTTCACAAAGAAATAGGACTAAAGGAGATGGCCAGTTGATTGAAGCTTATAGATGTTTGAAGCTGACATACCATCATAAGTCAAACAAAGGGATTTGGGGCTTCTGGGCAGGGAGACAAGTTTCGGGAAGGGGAGAGGAGGAAATGGTAAGTAAGAGTCATCTTGTCATGCAGATAAGAATCTCCCAGGTGATGAGAGAGGTCTTGGAAGTAGCACTCTTCCCCATACAGAGACATTGTTACTCATGGGAAATTTTCTTTATAAATATAAATTTCCTTTAAAAAACGGGTGGGGGGAAAATCTTTATTTTTAGACAGGTGGAGGTAAAGAACTTTTCCTGGGTCTGCAGGTTCTCAATTTTCTTTAACTCAAAATAATCCTTATACCAAAGTGGCACATTTCAAGATGACATATTCTAGTACCATTCATCCCTAACCCCACCAGCATGGTCAGGCTGGTGCCCAGAGAGAGGCTTCTGAGGGAGAAGTTTTGTGGTTTTCTCACAGGCACACATAATGCTGGTCTGTGAGAAGCAAACCTGCAAAACAGAGGTAAACACGAAGGATGACCAAGGTCGGGGAGAGGGACTATTGTAGGGGGTGAGAGAACAGGTGAAAAGAATTCCAAGCCATGCAGGAGAAAGCAGGAAACACCTGCAGGAGACTGGCGGCCTCAGCTTCTCCCTTATCTGCCAGGGTTCTCCAGGGAAGTCTTGTTATAGGAGGAATTTCCCAAATGACATCAGCCCTATCTGACACGGAGAAGGCTTGGAGCAGACACCTGAAGAAGAGGCATTCAGTTGATTGACTCAATAACTGAGTTGTGGAGGTGAGGCTGATCGAGAAGATTTCAAGGGGAGCCAAGAAGAAGTGATACAATGGAAACCAGAAAGGAAAAGCACAGTGGTTAAGGACAGATAGGAAAGTCAAAAATAAGGTGCACCCTAAAAAGATCTTAGAAGATCGCCTTCTGATATTTTGACTATGAAAACGATCAGGCACATATAAGAGCAGAGATAGGCAAACTCACCTTAAGGAAACAGACTTGCATCAGGTTAGCACAAGTGAGTCAATATATTAATATAGCTATAGAAGCCATGTGTAAAACAAAGAGAGGTTGTTTGGCAAGAGAAATTTTCTAAGTGTTAAGTCACTTGAGCGGGTAATCCAAACATTTGAAGAACAAATTAGTACATCAAGAACTAAGAGGCCCAGACCCAAGTTAATCTGCTTCTTTAAGGAGAAGGAGCGAATGAATTATTCTTCACTTGTAAGATGTGAACAAGTCTGGCATCCCTCAGGCCCTCAGGAACCCCAATTACCTGCTCTGCACTAGAGCATAAGCCCTGGAGCTCCTAGAAGTTGCATGAAGAGGACTTGAACCTGCAGCTGTGGTGACCACTACTCTCCCAAGGTCTCTTCTTGCTCTCCAGGTGGAAAAACTCATGCTCAGGTCTTGCTTCTCATCTCAATTTTCATTAGTGCAGAAAATTAAAAATGATGATCATAATTCAGTGATAGCCATTTCAAACTCTTTCACTGCTAGGGAATGCTAGAATATCTTAAAGCAGCAGGTAGGAGCTGGCATTCACCTCTCCATCAGAAAACCAAGCAGTTAACATCATTAGCATTTGACAAACCTACCACCACTGCCACGTGATAGTGGGAATTTAACCTGATACTTCTCACTTGCTTCATTAGTAAACCGGTGTAAGCACTTAATAATGAGAATCTGTATATTATTTTTGCTTTGGTCCTAGAATTCTTCTCATCCTCTGTGCTTTCCAGCAGGAAGTAGATACAGTCCCTGGTTCACTTGTAAGTTTCACAACCAAACCTATTTAAACACAGATGTGCTAGTGGATTGATTTCCTTCTCTTTCCTGGTACAAAATAAAGTACCAGAAGGGGAAAGAGAGAAAGGAATTGATAAAATATCCATCTCAACCCAGAGAAGCACAGTATCTAAAGAGGCAGCTTTGCTCTGCCAGTGGTCCATATCTCAAGCAGATACTCCAGAACAGAATAAATTTCTCTAACTCAAACTTCCAACACTTGGCATATATACCTTTATCAACCTACCAGATTCCAATAAGCTTCACTCTTAGGGTGTCAGTTCTGTTCCAGGAAAACGTTACCACAGTTAGGTGAAAAAGAAAAGCACTATCTTTGATCCTTTGCTAAGTTACTGAGACCCTACCCATAAACAGTACCAAAGATGTCCAGGCACACAACTGCCCTGAATGGAGACAGTTGTGGAGGCTCTGTGGATACAATTCAAATAACCAACAATACAGATTACTGATTTCATAAAGCCAATACCTGCCTATCCTAGTATTATGTACTTGACAGATCAATGGGTTATCACCGTGGATCATGAAGATGAAGTAGAGTTTATTTAGAAAGAATAAGAACAAGTAATGGGCATCTCTTCCATGTTGAGTAGCAGCATGTTATTTGAGTCACCTCTCCTCTACCCACCTGCTTTCTCCTCCAGCTCCAGGGGTAGGTCTTGTTGGCATAAGCCAATTAGCACCCGACACTCCCTAGACATCCAATTTAGCAATTAGTTGAGATATAGAACTTAAGTTAATTCAACAAAAAAATGCCTGGGGTTTATTTTCATGGTCTTGAGACATCTCTTCCCGCCCCCAATCCCCCGCCCCCAACACACACACACAAAAGCTCACTTGCGTTTTCTCTCTCTGTCTCTTCATGGAAAATGAGTTACATTGCCACACCAATGGCATTGGCAGCTATTCTGTGACTATGAAAGGATCTAGTCCTAAGATGAAGCTGATAATGTAAAAGGTGGAACAGAGAGAAAGAAAGAGGCTGGGTCCTGGTTTATGCTATTGGAGCATTGGAGACACCCTGAAGACACCCTACTTATAGACTATGCAAATATGGGAGCCAAAAATTGTGTTTTATTGTTTAATCCAGTGGGAATGGGGGTTTCTGTCCCTTGGAACCAAAAGCACCCCGGCTTACACTCAAGAGACAAGTCAGAACACAACGCACTTGGGCCCAGCAGGAGAAGGGAATACTTTGATCACCTTTAATGTCAGCTCCATCTTTGCAGAGACAAAGACACAAGATGGAGGGGATGGAATGTCTTCAGAGCCACCTGCCCATCAGCACCTCTTCAGCCGCCTCTCTTTTTATTAAACTGGGAAGAAGTAGTGTGGGAAGGAGCAGGGAAAGAAGAGAGCGGAAAGCAGGATACAGAGGAAAGACGCCAACTGGAATGTGCCCGCATCATCCCTGGGCTGCCCTGGAGCTTTCCATATGGGCATTAACTGATTACACAAAGCACTTGCTGGAACTGCTCTACTCTTCTGGGCCGTATACTTAAAGGTATAACTATTAGTGTATAAAACTGAGTTTGATGTGTTTTCATACATAATTTGAAGTGTAATTAGCTTTGTTATTCATATTATCAGGAACCTCAAGCTTTGGTTTCCCAAGAGAAATCTGTGTCCTGCACCTGTCATAGGAGCTAACTGGCCCATTCTAATACTTTCCCTGCCCAAATGCAGAGAAGCATTGAGGGGCAGTTAAAATCATTGGAATTGCTGGCTCAGGCTTCACATGATCAGGATAAACAAACCTCCAGCCAAGCAAGTGAAAAACTTGGTTTGCTTTATTTCTCTGCTTTCCCAAGTCACAGCAGTCAAGTCTTCAAGCCAAGATGCCTCTCAAATACCTTCTGAGGATTTCAACTCTTGTTTTTTCTTTTCCCTGGGGATCCCAAGTATAGTAATTTCATAGTCTGTCTCCAATAGGTACAATGACATTTTCCCGTTATTATTATTATTGACACCCCAAAGAACCTATCCTCAAACATATTCATTATCTTTTCCAGCCAGGGAAAAGATGGTGAGAAATCCATCTGCCACAAGCACAAGTAGAAACTTGTAAAACAGGGCGTCTGCCATAAGGCATAAAGAAACTTATGACAGAATTGGAAGGCAAGAAAGGTTTTGAGACAAAGTCAGTAAACGCCATCTGTGTAGGCCAAGAGTCATCCCAAAATTTGGGAGCCGCTAAGAAAGACAGAGGGAGAGGAGGACAAGAGCGGAGGAGAAGCTTAGGAAACAGGCTGTGTGCTCTTAAGGGAGACTGAAAAATCATCACATTTCTTCCACACAGTTGGCTGATCAACTAGAAGGAGAGTGGGTCAGCTACAAGCCATCCCTTTAATACTCTCACTTAAGTCACCCAAGAACTCAAAACGCAAAATGTATGCCCTGTGGAAGGAGTCTTTTGCCTTGTCCTTTTTTCTGCCATTAGACAAAAAGTGTGTGAAACCCTTATTGACACAAGAATTAAGTTATCATGATTTTGGAGAACTTTAAAATGGCTTGGGAGAATTCTCAATGCTGAAAGCCTTATTTCCACTAATTCCCTACATTTCCTTCCTTTATTGGCATTTTCCTGGCTACCTTACTCCTACTCCTTCCCTCTTTTATGTCTTCTTTCCTATCCGAAGTGTTATAGATCACCTCTGGGTAGCCCTTACATCTGACCCACCTGAGGCAACATGCTCATGCTGAACTTCAGCAAGAATGGGCCAATAAGTACACACACAGCACACACACAACACACACACACACACACACATACAAAACACACACACAAACACAACACACAAAAAAACACAAACACACACACAACACAAACACAACACACAAAAAACACATACAACACACACACACAGACAACACACACAAACACAACACACAAAAAACACACATACAACACACAACACACACACAAACACACAAAAACACACGCATACAACACACACACAAAACAACACACACACACATACCACACACAAACACACATACAACACACACATACAATACACACAACACACAAAAAACACATATGCAACACACACATAGCCACAACACAAAAACACACAAATACAACACACACACACATACAACACACACACATACAACACACACACAACACACAAATACACAATACAAACAACACACAAAAAACACATACAACACACACAAACACACATACACAACACACAAACACACAAAAACACAACAAACATACATACAACACACACAAACACATACAACACACACACATACAACACACACACATACAACACAACACACAAAAAATAACACATACAACACAAAAAACACATGCAACACACACAGCCACAAAACCAGAAAACATACAACGCAAAACACACAAACACACACATACAACACACAAAACACACATACAACACACACACACATACAACACACACATACCCACAACACAAAAAAACAAACAACACAAAATACACACATACTACACACACAACATAAAAAACACAAAACACACAGCACACACACAAATACACGACACAAACACACACAATGCACAAAAAACACAACACACACACACAACACACACAAACCACAAAAAATACATACAACACACAAAAAACACATACAACACACAGAGCACACACACAAAACACACACACAACACAACACACATGTACTTCTGCCTTCTCTTATGCCCTCAACCCAAATCTGCTTCAACAGGCAACTACAGAGATCTTATTGCTGATTGTCAATGAAGAGGGGACAGAGAGGCTTCCTCCCACTTAGTCTTCAGCCCTGGACACCAGCCTGTCCATAACAGTAGCAGTAGCAGAAGCTCAGCTGTGTGAGTTCCAGCTGGGCCCCAGGCAAGGTAGCCTACATTGTTGCATGTATTTAAAATGCATTACAACATCCCAAGAAAAAAGCACTTATTATGGACCCCGTCCTGCAGTTGCCGAAAGTGAAACTCCAAGCAGTTAATGCATTTGCCCAATGTCACAGAGCTAGCAAGCAGTGAGGTGGAATTAGAACCCAAGTGTGTGTAACTCCCTAGCATGAATCCTTGACTTCCAAGCTGCCTTTGCGTTTATTCCCTAAGCAGCAGCCCTGGGAACACCCAGGAATGAGCCAGGTTGAGGCACGTTTTGGGAGCAATGGCATCTTTTTGATAGAAACAAGAAGATTCAGGGTGTGGTGCTGGATGTCCCCACGGAGAACAGGCCTGAGAGGGTTCATTCATCACGGCCAAGCCAGGCGACAGTGGGGTTCCTCCTCACCTCCATTTAACACTATGGGAGGTTACACATTAGAGATTTGGAATCACAAAACTCCCCAGCCCCTGAGAAGCCCAGCCAAGCACATAGTTTGCAGGTTATGTAAGCAAGTAGAACAACTTCAGACCAGAGTTGTTTTCTTCTCCAACCCCTCCCTCCTCTGCTTTAAATAAGGTCAAAATGAAGTTATTTAATCCAAAAATTATAAATATTAAATGCTAAATGTCAAGCAACTTAGGCATTTTAAAGTAACAGATTATATTCTGCATTAATCCACAGGGATGTCTTCTCTTCCCTATCACTATTTTCTCACACTGTCCTCCCGGTTATTATTATGGCTCACTTCACACTCAAATGGTAACATTTAAACTGATCAAGCGTAGAAAGAGACATCATCTCAGTCCCAAGAATCTCCCCCACCTAAGTCAGAGACAGCTGCTGAAAAGGAGCTGCTGGAAGGCTCGCGGTAGCGATTCTGCACTGCCTCTTTTGTGCATTGTCTAAAGGAGGAGCCAGTGCATGCACACCTTTCAGTGCAGACAAAACGGTCTTCTTTATCTATAAAGGAGCCACTTAGATCAACCAGACTGGCCACAGGATGTCACTGTTACTCCACACACACACACAATAGCAAGTGCGCGTTTCCACCAGGGGTTGGATCTGGCCCGGGACCTGGGCTCCCCTCAGCCCTGCCTGTCACAGAATTGTCATCCCTTCAGGTGGCACACCACAAGCCAGCAGCGCGTGCCCTGTAAAAGCCATATAGCCTGACCCATTGTCTCAATATTCGCATTGTTCTGTATCAAAGGGGACGGGAAGAGAAAGAGAAGTGAAAAGAAGAAAAGGATCAGCGTGGTCCCTCACATCACGGGTTCTCCAGGAGTTGGACTTTGAACATTTGATGACCTTGGATAGAGCCCAGGTCCCTTTCATATATTTTATAGTGTTATATAAGGATAAGAACATCTTTTGCTTATCTTTATTTTCTAAAATTTCTGGAAAGGATATGGAATACTTAAGCTATCCTTAAGCTGTGTTCACTCTTCCCGCGGATGCTGCTTTGCATTGGAGCCTGAGATGAGGTCAACACTAGTTAAATGCTTTCCTTTTATCCCAACAAAGCACCTGCCTCTCCCCACCACCCATTCCTCAAATGTCTCCTAGACTCAGGGGCAAGCTGAAGTCCAGGAAGAATGCATGCTCTGCAGCTGGCAAGCAAATGCCACTTCACAGTTGGCATCATGGAACTCTTATCAGGGAACACGCCAGTAGCCCCTGCTGGAGCAGGAAAGTCGCCTTCTATTCATGGCTGGCAGCTATTCTTCTTTCCTTGCTAGAGCCCCCTCAGAGGGATAGATTTTATTATTTTATTTTATTTTATTTTATTTTCGAGACAGAGTCTCACTCTGTCACCCAGGCTGGAGGGCAGTGGTGCGATCTCGGCTCACTGCAACCTCCGCCTCCCGGGTTCAAGTGATTATCCTGTCTCAGCCTCCTGAGTAGGTGGGATTACAGGTGCATGCCACCACGCCCGGCTAATCTTTTGTATTTTTAGTAGAGATGGGCTTTCACCGTGTTAGCCAGGATGGTCTCAATCTCCTGACCTTGTGATCCACCTGCCTCGGCCTCCCAAAGTGCTGGGATTACAGGCGTGAGCCACTGCACCTGGCCAGAGGGATGGTTTTCTATCCATAGCCCAATTCCCCTTTGCCCCCATTTTCTACCATTATCCTCAGTGTATAGTCTACACAGTCATTGGCATGAAATGGTTAAAGCTAGAATTATAGACTACCATAGCCAGTGGGAAGGGGTGTTTTGGGTAGCCAGGGAGACATTTAACAATGCAGCATAAAAGGTAATCACAGAACAAAGGTACTTTGACTCATAAAGATGGGGAAAAGCTTTTGCCTTAGAAAAGTGACTATAATGTAGCCTGGAAGTAGCTTTCGTTTCAGTGGAAGTTATAGCTGTTGAAACCTCCCTGCCACATGTCACCCTACTTTAGCTATACCATAGCAGCAAAAAGAATTAAAATAAATAAAGCAAAGAGTTTCTTGTAGAGTGAGCATTTAAGAAAGGAAACTGATTGTTCCAGCCTTTGCAAGGATCTGTGCAGTAGCTAAGAGCTACAGCTACGTAAATACAGTTGATGGAGGTTTTGTTAATCTCCACACTAACAGTCTTTCTGCATATTGATATCAGTATAAGAAAACAGTTAGTTATTTTGACTGGAAGTGGCTTGGATCAGTGTGAGGAGTGGACCACCTCAAGATCTAGGAGAAAATCAGTAGGCTAAAGGGAACCAAATAAGACACAAAGAAAATCCAGACAAGGACAGTTGCCTTAACTATACTTGCCTTAGGATTTGAACAATTCCCTAATGGTAATGGTTTAAAATAAATGCCAGAATAAAATCTGTCTAATAATTGCTTTTCTTTCACATTCATATGGCTATTTTTTGTATCTACATTGTGTTAAATACAAAGACTATGATGAACAAGGTAGCACATTCCCTGCCCTCAAGAGGTTAATTAGAGAGACAGATAAAAATGCAGCTAATACAGTGTGAGAGGGACTGTGTGGAATAAAGAGTCTGGCTGGACTGTGACCTCAGATACTGGGGGCTAACCTCTAAACCCTTGGGATTCCTGAGTGATTGGAATGTTTGTTATTCATGGTGCACCCCTCAGACCACACCTGCAGCTAACACTAAAAAGATGACTCAAGACTGGGGCTGGCCATGCCAAAAAGGCCAACAGTATGATTAGAAGGTTGGTGCCCGAGTCTTAAGATATCAGCCTGACCTTCAGGGAGAGGATGAGGCCTGGAGACCGAGTTCAGCTGCCTGCCGATGATTGAATCAATCAGTGTATGTAATGAAGCCTCAGTTAACACTCTGGAAGCTGAGCTTGCGAGATCTTCCCTGCTTGGCAATACTCTCTGTGCGTTGTCACTGATTGCTGGGAAGGTAACACATCCCTGAGGACACTGGAAGCTTCGAGTTTGGAAACCTCCCAGACTTCTTCCTGGTTAAATACAGTGTTTTCAGAGAGTTCTGTGAGTCTCTCCAGTGAATCATCAAACCTGGGGGTACCTTGAGGGATGGAGACCCCTAAATTTGCACCCAGCTGGTCTAAAGTGGGGGTGCCCCCAAAGACCCCCAAACTATGGCTGGTGTCAGAAGCCTTGGGCAGACTTCTATCTGTACTGAGGACTGTGCTCCATCTGAAAGTTTGGTCTGACACTGGATGGGCTAGAATAAAGGAAATTTGGGGTGCCAGAGGCACACAAAGGAGAGAATTTGATCCAGACTGTGGGGGGTGGGGAAGAAATGCCAGGAAAGTCTTCCTGGAAAAATTATCTCTGGCACCTGGAGGAAGGATGGTTAAGCATTTGAGCTCCAAGTAACCCTTGAGAAAAGCAGACTCAATCCCAAAGAGGACGTTTCATTCTCAACAAAGCACTGTCTTGATTTCAAACACCCAAGTCACAGAAATACTTCTGGTTTTGCTCAGGAAGTTTCCCTGTCCACAGTGTGCCCAGCCAACCACTAAAGAAGGAATTCAGGCTCCCAGAGAGGACAGAATCAACAAATTACTAACCACACCCCAAAATGATGCTGCGACAGAGCAGGGGCGAGCTGCAGGTTACCGCGGGAATCAAGGTGAAGATGGGCTCACCCAGTCACACCCTAAACTGCTCCTCTCATGGAAGGAAGCATGCATTAATTTCCCTTTGCAGAGAGAAGTTACTAGGCACTGAAAGTTTCTAAAATTTATTCAAAGTAAACAATAAGTTCTTAATATAGGGGATCAGGCCATCAAAGTATTATATGGCAATGATTGTCCTCAATTACCTTTCCTAAGGGTTCTTATCCATGAGGTGCTTATTGAGTAAATACATACGGTTTCTCCCTTCCATCCCTGCCAGTTCAGATATACTCTCCTCCACAAGCTGGTAAACATTCAAAGGAGAAAGTGATTGAAGAGACCAGGAGGAAGTGTTGACCCTGGATGGAGTGCTTCGGCACTGCCCACGCTGCTTTACACTGAAGGATCTATTTATAGGTGAATTTATTACCTCAGTCTTACTCTACACAAGAACGGAGCCCATTGTACCCTCAGCCTCCAGCACTCCAGCAAGGCGGTTACTCAATAAATGTCTGTTCAATCAAATGAAGTTAAATAATAACTCTAAGCAGAAAATAAACCTCTAGTAATATCATTTCTGATTTCTGAACATGGTCCTGTTTTGAGTTAACTCCCATTGGAGGATGCTCCAGTGAGTCTCCTTCCTCCTCCCCAACCCCATCACAAGCCCACCTGCCATTGCTGAACAAATGTTCACTGAGCACCTGGATCTACTTGCTGGGAACATAGTTGGGAACAACCCCATCCTGTCAGAGCTTGCCTTCTTCTGGATAAAACAGTATAAGTAAGTAGCATACAGAGTATATTAAACAGTAATAAATGCAAAGGGTATAAAGCAGAGATAGTGGCAAGGACACAACTGGTGGCGAGGGGTGCGATTTTAGAAGAACAACTAGAGGAGGGCCACGCATTGGAGCAAAGAGCTACAGGAGGTGGGGGGTGAGCCACATGGACTCCAGGGAAAGAGCTTCCATGCAGAGGACCCAGTCAGTGCACAGATGCGGGGCGAGAGCATGCCTAGCATAAAGAAAAGTGGAGATTAATGCAGCAGAAACAGAATGAGAAGATGAGAGCAGAGAGGAAATAGAGGCAGCTAAGAGTGCAATGTAGTAGATGTTACTCTGAATGACATAGACAGCCATCAGAAAGGTTTTCAGCAGAGTGCTTTGATCTGATGTGTTTTAACAGGATCATGTAAGCTGCTGGGCTGAGAGGGATTGGAGAGAGCAAGGGAGGCTGGCTGGGGGCTACTGTAGATGTCCATGCAAGAGATGTGGACAGCTGAGACCAATGTAGCAGTAGGGAAAGTAAAGAAAATGATCAAAACCTGTGTATAATTGGAAGGTGGAGATGACCGAATTTGGTGACAGATCAGACATGGGATGAGAGAGAGCAGTCAAAGACGGCTCCAAGGTTTGGCCCACGCTGCCAGAAAGAAGCTGCTTTTTGAGATGAAAGATGAAGAAGGCTAGGAAAGAGCAGACCTGGGAGGAAAATATCTGGAGCTTAGTTTGGGGCTTACTAACTTTGAGATTCCTGTCAGGCATCCAAATGTTTCCTCCTCCTGATGGAGGCAATAATTATATGTATATATATTTATAAATATATTGTGTGCATATATATATATATAGTGTTTGTGTGTATTTGCAACTTGGAAGACATGTCTAGGATGGAGATACCAGTTTTGGAATTAACAGCATATAGATGGCATTAACCAGAGAAGAGAAATGAATTCACCAAAGAAAGAAGGAGGAAAAAAGGAGACCATATCTGTCAATTTTCTAGAATGGCATCAAAACCAACATGCATCCCATTAATCACATTCCACTCCAATTCTTCCCTTGCCCGTAAGTCCAGGACAGAGCCCATTCTTTTCTGTGGCAAAAGAGGTGGACTTGAACTTGGGGTGAAAATACGGTGGTGGCCACTCAGAATGTAGATTGTATCTGGTATCAGTAGCGTTTAGTGTATCAAGGTCTTAGGAAGAAGTAACTATTTCAAGGGAAATGATACCTAAAATAGTGCTAAAATATCTTAAAACTAGAGTGGGGTTGAGGTGAAGAGTGAGGCTACAGTTGGGAGGGGATAAACTGCATCCCTTTCTCATTTCCTATTCTTGCCTGTCTGCAAAACAGAGGCCATGGACCTTCTGCCTCTTCTACTTTCCCCTAGGTGACTTGAAGCTCCATAGTTTGCCACAATCCACATTATGTCATTCTTTTCAATAAAGCCAAATTAGTAAATGCATACCTTAATGTGATTCAAAGTGGGTAACTTTAGAACAAATTTACAAATCAAAAAGGAAAATAACTTGTTAATCCAAATATCACCAATTTTGGACTCAAAAAAAAAAAAATCTAACATCATGGCAGCTCCACGCTCAGGGTGAGTAACAACAAATAAAGAAGGTCTGAGTCTTGCTCTTAACTGTGATAGAGGCTGGGGGCAGGGCAAGGGTAAGGGGGAGTCCTAGACAAATGCTCCATGTCTTTGCTGTCTCTGGAAAAAGCATTAACTTTGCCAAAAAAAGGGAAAAGTTAAACAAGCAGTAGCTCATTTCAACTGGATGAAGGACTTAAAAAGTGAGCATTACCTCTTCTTGGTACCTCTAAATGGCCATCTCTTGATCCTGGAATCGCAGAGGCCGTGATGGGGAAACCGAGGCCTAGAGCAGGTTCTCGCTCAAAGTTGCAAAGCTGGAAAGCTCCAAGCCCTATGTAGAGCCCGTACCTTCTGATCGCCAGCCAGAACATTCTCTACACCACAGCAAATGGGTTCTGAACTAAAAAAGAAAAAAAAACTCTCATTTGGGGATGAGTCATCTGAAGTTAGAATTTCTGCTGTGTTAGAAAAAAAAAAAAAAATGGGCCAGGCGCGGTGGCTCAAGCCTGTAATCCCAGCACTTTGGGAGGCCGAGACGGGCGGATCACAAGGTCAGGAGATCGAGACCATCCGGGCTAACACGGTGAAACCCCGTCTCTACCAAAAAATACAAAAAAAATCTAGCCGGGCGAGGTGGCCGGCGCCTGTAGTCCCAGCTACTCCGGAGGCTGAGGCAGGAGAATGGCGGAAACCCGGGAAGCGGAGCTTGCAGTGAGCTGAGATCCGGCCACTGCACTCCAGCCCCAGCGACAGAGCGAGACTCCGTCTCAAAAAAAAAAAAAAAAAAAAAAAAAGAAAAGAAGAAAAAATGCTTTCCTAAGTGTTAAGAGTTCAAGGTGTCCCAGTAGAGAACACACCAGAGGTCTGCAGCAAGAGAGGTGGGAGATGAAAAATACCTTCATTACTGACCGGGTTGATGGTGGAGGTCATGGTTTCTAATTGTGGGGTGGGCTTCCCTACCCGAGTCTTCAGATTGGACAGCCTCCCCCACCCATTCCTCCGCAGCACAGGGACGGAGTGGCCCTGTGAAATGTACAGATAGGAATAGGAACAGGTGCACCAGATGCAGTCTCTCTGCGGGTGGCCTCGCTCCTGGAGCGGGCAGGGCATTGGGGACTGCGCTGCACAAACCCTGTTATCTCTAGGAACTTACCATGTGATGAAATCATTCCTCTCCTCTTCTAAGAGGAACCGGAGGGGCATCAGGTGGTCAGGAGTGTAACTGCTAGTGAAGCTCCCTCGGTGGCAGGAACTTCAGGAGACTGCAAGCGGCATGAGGAGAGCAGAGCACTCCTCTCCCCTGACTGTGTTCGACTGCAGGGGCCACAGTCTCCTAAGCTGCAAGACAGAAACAGAAGTATCTCAAGTAGCAAATGATGTGCAAAGAGATCGCAGGTGCCGCAAATGATAGTCATTATGACAGAGTAGAAGGAAAGGCCGCGGGAAGAGGGAGGTAGGAGAATAGGGGAGAGAAAACGGGTAGAGAGAGGTGCAAACCAGCAAGGGATGTAGGAGGTGGAGAAGACCCCGCCAGAGAGCCTGCAGGTGTGAGAATGGCTCATGTGTGCAAGAGCAGGCAGCGTGGCTGGGACCCACATGGGACCGTGAAGACATGATGCTGCAGGGAACAATGTGCGTCTGCAATGTGCTGCAGCCAGAGTCACTGTAACTTGGTGCTGTGCTGAATGAAGTGGAAGAAATGCTATTAAACTCGTGACTCCATGAGGTCATAATATTCCCAGTGAGCCCACGCCTACAGAAATACACCCAGCAAGCAGGCTTTCCAGGAGCCCCTCTAAGTTATAACAAGCTGCCTGTATCCTGCTGCCAGGATGCAGAGAAAAAATGAAAGCCAGTAACGAACTACATTATAAACTTAGTGACCTGCTTCACCTCCCCTGGTTTAGTGACGAGCTCGGCTGCCTTTTGGGCACGGAGAAAGAAACATAAGGCTAGGATTAAGTTTCCTGGCTTTTGAAGTCATCAACAGTCAAAAACGCTTTCAGCTGGCATTTCTGTCTTATCCAGTCAGCTTTGATGGATTTATTTTCTTTGCCCTATTTCATGGAAGTTACTGGGGCCCATTTCCGCAAAGATGATTGCCAGGGAGTTTTTTTAGGTGGACACGAGGTGGCGCTGTCTCTCCAGCTGTTTCAGTACTCTTTTAGGACGTGCAGAGACCGGTTCCATTAAAGTCCTTAGAGTTTTCTAACTAGCAATGAGAGTGAGGAATTCAATGGTCAGAAAGGCACTCACTTACTTTCTCCAATCTGTGGGTCTCCGAGCCCCGGGAGAGCGGTAGAATCCTTTATACACTTCACAGTCTCACGGTTTTATTTCTCTCTGTAGTAAGTGAAGCAATTAGAAAGTAGTGCTGTATTCAGATATTCATAGTCAGCAACTGGAATTCTCGCTCGTTTTGGACTCTGGCATTTTGATTTGTAAAACAAGTCTTTTTCCTTACTACAAATTACCAATGACTTTCCAATTTATTTTTAAAAATTCTCTAACAGAGTGCCCCACTTGAGGACATTTCTATTTCTGCTAAAAGACCAGGATCTCTTATATGGATTAGAGCCTAAAATTCCTGACCGGGAGATTGTAAGTCTTGCAGCTCTGGAATAGACTGAGTATTATTTTCCTTTAGGATTTATGGAGATAGCAGCAATGATGGGGGGTGGTCTGCCATGAAGAGAAGACAGTGCCTCCGTGCAGTTAAGCCCCCTTGCTAAAATCACATTAGTGTCAAAGATACAATTAGGCCCCAGGCCTCCTGATTGCTGATGCAATGCTTTTTTCATGACACTCCTCTTTCTCCGTGAGTCCAAATACCTACACGTGCCTGGACTGATAATACATGTTACACGATGTTTGAAAATTTTTACTGGGATATCTGTAATACTAAATAGACATGCCAAGAAACCCAGTGGTTTCTAAGCAGCATGTATAGATTGAAGAGAAAAGCAATATTCTAACTTCTGGCAAAACATCAAGTACCAAGAATATCACTTACCACAGCTGACTTGATAAGGATGCTGCTGAGGGACCAGCATGCTGCCTCATCCCAAATATCTGCCATGGCTCCTCCCAGGGGACAGGGAGCTGGGTGGCAGAGTCCCAGGATTTTCCCTCAGATCTTTTCTCTGAAGTGCTCCCAATCCTCTCCACCCCCCATCCCCCTCTCTCTCCTCTCTCTCATGAGAGCCTCGCCTCCCAGAGCAGAGTTCATTAGAGCACAGACTTCCTTGCAGCTTCTGACCACAATATGTATAAGCTATGAGTGGAGGAATAAATCTGATCTGAAAATTTAAATCTATGTTTTCCTTGATATTTACAGATCTTACTGTTATTTGGGCTTGTGACCCTGGAATTTGTGTTAGTTGATTTTTATATTGATGCATATTTTGCGTGCTCTCTAGTCCCAATTACTAAGAGATGAACATGTTTCTCAGGCAAAGGGTCCACTCCGGTTTCTAATATTACTGTCCCTAGTTTCATTCAGAAACTGGAAGGTTGAAGTCTTCTTCATGATCATAAGCTGCTTGCTTCCACAAGTTTGGGTTTTTTTCTGTTTTATGAGAACTAGACCGTTCAGACCTAATTACAGGTAAAACGTCTAATATTTCAGGTTGGTTTTTTTTTAATTCTTTTTTTCATTAATGAAGTGTGAAAAATTTTACTAATACCCTAGATACAAATTTTAAATCAATTAAAATAGAAATTTGAGGGCTGTTAGGAGGGGGAAAATTGAGGAAGTAAGTTATCTCATTTTCTAGAGCAATGAAATAATATGGATGCAATTCATTCATTTATTTATCCACAGAATGTATATGGGTTAGTTTATTAGATATAGAACACTTATTATATTAGGCTTATTATACATGAGGAACTAGGGAGAGATGATGGTGAACCAGAAACACTCAATCCATAAATATTTTGTGAATCAATGAACAATGAATGAACAAATACATTGCATTTATATTATTTCAATTTAATTATTTTAGATACAGCAATGCTATTCTTCCCCTACCCCCATTTTGGCTTTTTAGATTTTTTTAAATTGTTTTAATTGACGTAATGATTGTACACGTTTATGGAGTACATAGTGATGTTTCAATACATATACTGTATATTGATCAGATCAGGGTAATTAACATATCCATTATCTCAAACATTTATCATTTCTTTGTGCTGGGAACATTCAGTATCCTTCTTCTAGCTATTGGAAACTATTTAATATATTATTGTTAACTATAGTCATCTACACTGGCATAGAACACTAGAACTTATTCCTCCTATCTCTCCAAATTCAGTTTTAAATGATTTCACTGATATATACTCTGGATGCAAAATATTATTCTCTAACCTGGCTCAAATACTTCTTATTTGATCCAAGTTCCTTTATGATAAATACATGCAGCTTACTCCTCCACTGATGATCAATTTATCCCCCTAGTAGCCACCTGGCCTTAGAGAAATTCACAGTCCCAAAAAATCATGAAATCAAATGTCTACAGGGCCAGGTGCTCATTAAAAAGCGAATCAGGTGGGGCTAGGTCAGGACTGAGGCGAGCTGGATAGCAGAACTCCAGGACCTTCTAAAGGGCTGATGGCCAACTGTTGCCTCAGGGAAGCAAAGCTGTATTGTGAGATCTTCAAGTTAGAAAATCTATATTGCTGCACAAAATCTCTGATTTCTGAATGATAACAAGAGATTTTGTTAGAACACTGCACAGGCCAAATAAAACATGTTTGTGGGCTGGATCCAGGCTGTCAATCTGAAACCTCTGATGTATAGTTTCAGATTAAATGAAGGCTTTAGTGAGATAATAAACCCAATCTACCAACCTAATTCAGAACTACCTGGCTTTATCAAGACGGCTTCTTTCACAGCTAGAATTTGTTTAATCCCTAAATGGAAACATTTATTAATTAAACACAGCACCATCCTATTGACAAATTTGGTGACTATCACCGAAACTTCTAACAAGCTCGTGCAGAAGTTTGAACTAGAAGAGGGCAAGAACCTTTACAGGGAAAGGTTACCTACATTATAGTTGCTCGGCTTTTTTTATGTAAATGAAAATTAAGAGATATTGAAGCTCTGCAAAAGTCTTCTTAAGATGTAGAAGAGTATGGAATTTTTATTATCTTAGCAGAATCTAATATAATGGCTCAAATGAATCAATACATTTATTATCAAAACAAAGCTTCAGACCAGGCATGGTGGCTCACGCCTGTAATCCCAGCACTTTGGGAGGCCAAGGCAGGCGGATCATGAGGTCAGGAGACTGAAACATGGTGAAACCCCATCTCTACTAAAAATACAAAAAATTAGCCGGGCATGGTGGCAGGTGCCTGTAGTCCCAGCTACTGGGGAGGCTGAGGCAGGACAATTGCTTGAATCCAGGAGGCGGAGGTTGCAGTGAACTGAGATTGTGCCATTGCACTCCAGCCTGGGTGACAGAGCAAGACTCCGTCTCAAAACAAAAAACAAAACAAAACAAAAAACATCAACAACAAAAAGAAAAAGCTTCAAAAGAGTTTCTAGGTTATTATTCCTCAATTTCTCATAAAAGCAAAGAAAAAGTTGGCTGATGCTTTAGATCATGTATTCACTCAACAAACAGTTATTTTTGTTCCTAGAATAACTTGGCATCTTGGGATAGTTTATTGTGCTCTGAAAGCTTTTCAGTACAGAGTCTACCTTTCAACAAATCATGTTCAACACATATTTATTAAATACTACTTTCTAGCAAATTTATTATAGAAGCAGATTTGACCTTTTGGTATTGGCAACATGAAGAGGTCAGGTGTGTATTAAAATATCTCACATACCACATAAATATATACACTTACTATGTACCTATAAAATTTAAAAATAAAAATAATGGCCAGGCATGGTGGCTCATGCCTGTAATCCCCATATTTTGGAAGGTCAAAGAGGGAGAATCGCTTGAAGCCAGGAGTTGAAGACAAGTCAGGGCAACATAGCAAGACCCTGTCTTTACAAAATATATATTAAAAAAAATAGCCAGGTGTGGGTGTGCCTGTAGTCTCAACTACTCAAGAGGCTGAAGTGGGAGATCGCTTGAGCCCAGGAGTTTGAGGTTGTAGTTAACTATGATCATGCCATTGCATTCCAGCCTGGGTGACGGAGCAAGACCTTGTCTCAAAAATAGAAATAATGAAGAGGTCAGGTGATTCTCCTTTAGAGAAAACAAGCATAAAATGGACAAAATTGTCTTTTAAAAAATTTGTTTTGGCATGCAGAAACCTACCAAAGCCAAAAAATAAATTAAGCAGAATTTATTCTAATATACAAAAACTGATAGAGTTTTTGGGCAGGAATGATGGAAGTCTGTGGTCTCTTGCCTGGGCTATTCCTATGCTCCCCTTTCTCAGTTCAATTGGCAAGAATATGGCCATGCCAACTTAGGCAGGCTGTAATTAGAAAGGGACTTTGCTGCCAAAGAAGGCAGACTTGCCTTGGGGTATAGGGGAAGGAACAAACTTCTATTACATTCACAGCTAAATATGGCAACTTTGGTTTGGAATAGACTGTAAAAAGCTGCAGCTTTTCTAGACTTAGGTCATGTTTCTCAGTTTAAGGTGAGTGACCAACCAGAAATTTAATAAGGCAATCTTGGAATTTAGAACATCATGAAAGGGCTGAGATTAGCTCTCCACACATCCCTGGCTGACAACTAAACTACCTGTGTGTAGGAGAGATCCAAAGGACACTTAGGAAATGTGATAAACCAAGGGAGACATGAGAACTGGCTGCAACTTTGAATATGTTCCTCACATAACTCAGTTGGCACAGGATGGAAGTCTAATAGGTTCAAGGTGTTTGAACAAAACTTGAGCCGTCATTAGTTGACCATTAAACTATACAGACAGAGGAGTGACCTCTAGAGAGCCAGGTTAAAAATTAGAAATAGAAAAAACAGACGGGCCGAGGCATCAGCAGTTGCGCATTGTGTGAGAGAGATTTTCCACAATGTAAATTAATAGACGTGTAAAAAATCAGGAAAGTGTGACCCATGCTTGGAGGATTTGGGAGGAAACAATTTTTAGAAACTGACTCTGAGTGATCCTAGATGTTAGGCTTAGCAGACAAGACTTTTGACAGCTGTTATAGATATGTTCAAATAATTAAACTAAAACAATAAACAAAAAAGAGAGAAAATTATGCTCAAAGGTTAAAAGAAAAATATGCTAACAACTGGTCAAGAAGTAAGAAGTCCACACAGAGAAATAGAAGCTAAATGAAAGAACCAAATGGAAATTCTAGAGTGTAAGAGTATAACTGAAAGAAAAATATTTACTAGCTAGGAACAACTGCAAACTTGAAATGGCAAAAGGAATAAAAGGAAACTTAAAGATAGATAAATGGAAACTGTTTATAGATAAGATAGATAAATGGAAATCTGAAGAACAGAGAGAAATAAAGGGAAAAAAATAAACAGATTCTCAAAGACTTGCCAGATAACATCAAGCATTTCAACATATGTGTAACGGGAGTTCCAGTGGAAGACAAGAGAAAGGTCCAGAAAATTCGCTGAAGAAATAATGGCTGAAATCTCCCAAAACTTGATGAAAATCATTAACTTACAGATCCAAGAAGCTCAACAAGCATCAGATAAAATAAACACAAAGAGAACCACATAGAGATACATCATTGTCAAACTGCCAAAAGATAAAAACAAAGAGAAAATCTCTAAAGCAGCAAAAGAAAATGACTAATCCTGGACAAAAGAATAACATGATAAGCAGCTAACTTTCATCAGAATCAGTGTGACCCAGTGGGCAGTGGAATACCATATTCAAAGCACTGAAAGAAAAAAAGTCAATCTGAAATCCTATATTCAGTAAAATCATTGTTCAAAAAGAAATTAAAGAAACATCCAGGTGGACAAAATGAGAAAATTCCTTTATAGCAGAACTTTGCTACAATACATACTAAAATTTAAGTTCTTCAGGATGAAAGGAAATATCAGAGTAACTAGAATCTCCAGAAAGAAATAAAGAGAATTTGAAATGGCAAGTAAATTGGTAAATATTAAAGATTGAAGATCATATATGTTTTTCTCTTTTCTTATACTAATTTTTTATAGACATAAGATTGTTTAGGGCATTAATTACAACACCATATTTTTTTATTTATACCTGACATTGATCTAACATATGCAATAATAGCAGTAGAAGGAACAAGAAAATTGAGTTGTGTTAGTTACTATACTTTTCTCGGGTTAAACCAGTATTAACCTGAGATTGTCATAAATTAAAATTGAATATTGTAATCTCTAAAGCAGCCACATTTTTAAGTTTTCAAAAGCTACAACAACAAAATAAACAGAGGATTTAAAATGGTACACTAAAAAATACTTATTTAATACAAAATAGCCAAAGAGGAATAGAGGAACAAGAAAAAGGACACGAGCCATATAGGGAAAAAATAGCAAAATGGGAGGCATAATTCAATGACATCAACAATTACATTAAATATTAATCAACTCGGTGCTCCAATCAAAAAGCAGAAAGTATCAGACAAGAACAAACAAGATTCAATTTATATGCAGTCTACAAGAGAAACACCTCAAATTCACACAGATTAAATTCACATATTCACATGTTAAATTTACATGTTCACTATATTCCATGAATATAGTAACTGTAGGAGAATTAGAGTGGCTATGCTAATATCGGACAAAGCAGACTTTAAGAAAAGACCTATTACTAGAGACAAAGAGGGACATTTCATAGTGATAAAAGTATTGACATGACCAGAAGATACAATAATCATAAATATGCATATACTTTATCACCAGGGCCAAAAAAATTGCATAAAACAGATTGAAAGGAGAAATGGATAATTTAATAATTATATAGAGAGACTTTAATGCTCCTTTCTCAGTAATTGAGAGATCATAACAGAAAGTCTGTAAGGATATACAAGTCTTGAATAACTTGATCAAACTGACAAATACAGACCATTTAACCCAAAAACAACAGAATATACATTGTTTTCAACAGCAGGCAGAAATCTTAGAAATCCCCAAATATTTCAAAATGAAACAACATACTTCTGAATATCTCATGATTCACATAACAAATCATAAGGGAAATTCAAAAATATCATAAACTGAATGTAAAGGAGAACCAGTATATCAAAATCTATGTGTCACAGCTAAAATGTTGCTTAGAGAGAAATTTGAGCTTTATACACTTCTATTAGAAAGGGGGAAATACCTTACACGAATAATGTAAGTCTTCATCTTGAGAAGTTAGAAAAAGAAAGCAAATTAAGCACAAAGTACTAGGAAGGAAATAATAAAAATCAGAGCAGGATGCCATGAACTAGAAAATAGAAAAAAGCAATCGAAGAAAATCAATGAAATCAAAAGTTGGTTCTTTGATATCATCAACAAAATTGAAACAGTAGGCTAGCTAGATGTCAGTCAAGAAACAAAGAGAGATGAAAATTTTTCCAAATTTGGGAACGAAAGAGGGAACGAGACTACAGACACTATAGAAATTAACAGGCTTATAAAAGAATATCATGAACAACTGTATGCCAATGAATTTGTTAACTTAGATAAAATAGACAAATTCCTAGAAAGACACAAATTATCAAAATTGACTCAAGAGTAAATAGAAATTTTGAATATACTTATGCCAAGTAAAGAAATTGTTCAGGCACAGATGGCATCACTGATTAATTCTTTGAAACATCTAAGAAAGAAATAATACTAATTCTACAAAACCTGTTTCAAAAAATAGAAAAGGAGAGAATACTTTCCATTATATTCTATGAAACCACTATTAGCCTGATACTAATGCTAGACAAAGGAATTAAAATAAAAGAAAGCTATAGCCCAATATCCTTCATGGACACAGATTTTTAAATCCTTGAGAAATATTAACAAATAAAATCTAAAAGCATATGAAAAAGATTATACTCAATGGTCAAATGAAGTTTATCCCAGAACTGCAAAGTTGTTTTAACATCTTAAAATCAATTAACATAAAATTCCATACTAATAGAAAAAAGAAACAAATTAATCACCTTAATAGATATAGAAAAAAGTTACTTGATGAATTGATTCATTATACAAATTCTCACAAAATTAGGAATGAAGGGAATTTCCTCAACTGGATAAAGAACATCTACAGAAAACTTTGGCAACTAACATCACTCTTCATGGTTAAAGGCTGAAAGTTATCCTCCTAAGATCAGGAACAAGGGAGAAATGCATGCTCTCACCATTTCTGTTTAACACTGTGGTACAAAATGAGACAAATAAATAAAAGGCATGCACATTGTAAAGAAAGATGCAAAACTATCTTTATACAGAGACATAATCTTTGATATAGAAAAGCTTAAGGAATCTACCAAAAAATCTACTAAAGTAAACAAATTTGGTAATGTCACAATTATAAGGCCAATACACAAAATTCAATGAGTGGCATTTTTATATATTAGCACCAATCAATTCCAAACCTCAATTAAGAAATCATTCACAAAAGCATCAACAATAATAAAATACCTAGAAATAAATTTACTGAAAGAATGACGAAACTTAAAGGGGACCTAAAATAGTGGAAAAATAAACCACATTCATGTGTTGAAACAGTCAATATTATTAAGATGGGAATTCTGTCCAAATTGATCTTCGCATTCAAGACAATTCTTATTAAAATCCCAGGAAGTGTGAGTGCAGTGGCTCACACTTGCAATCCCAGCACTTTGGGAGGTCCATGCGGGAGGATCACTTGAGCCCAGGATGTGAGCCTGGGCAACATAGTGAGACTTTATCTCTACAAAAAATTAAAAAATGATGCAGGAGGATAGTTTCAGCCCGGGAGACCAAGGCTGCAATGAGCCGTGATTGTGCCACCACACTCCTGCCTGGGTGACAGAGAGAGACCCTGCTTCAAAAGAAGCATTTTTTTTTTTTTTTTAGAAATTGATGACAAGTTGATATAAAATTAATATGGAGATACCAGGATCTTAAATAGCTGAAACAATTTTGAAAACAAATGAATAAAAAACTTCTTAGGATTTGTACTCACTGATTTCAAAACCTACTGTAAAGCTAAACAGTAAGCAAGACAATGTGGTACTGGTTGTAAGAATAGTCATGTAGATAAAAAAATGGAACAGAGTTCAGAAATAAACCAAAACATATATTGTCAACTGATTTCAACATAGTGCCAAGGCGATTCAACAGAGAAAGAATAGGCTTTTCCAGAAAGTATGCTAGTACAATTGGACATTCATATACAAAGTAAACTAAGAAGCTTGATCCTTAACTCTCATCACAGAAAAAAATTAATGCAAATGGATGCCTGAACTAACTATAAGAGTGAGATAAACTATAAAACTCCTAGGATAAAATTTTTGTCACTTAGGCTAGGCAATTTTTTTTAGAAATGAAATCAAAAGCATCATTAGAAAAAAAAATTGATAAATTATACTCCATCAAATATAAAAATTTTGCTCTTCAAAAGACATCATTAGAAAATTAATAGAGGCCACAGACTGGGAGAGAAGATTTGCAAAACATACATTTCATAAAAGACTTCTATTCAGAATATATAAAGCACTCTTACAACTCAATAATAAGACAACATTTTAAAATCACAAAAGATTTGAATGGTACTTCCCCAAAGATGACATACACATGGCAGAAAAGCACATTTTAAAATGCTCAAAATCATTAGTCATTAGGGAAATGCAAACTTAAAACACAATGAAAGACATCACTACAAAATTATTGAAATGGCTAAAATCAAACAGACTGACACTACCAAGTGCTGACAAGGAAGTAGAGAAACTGGAAACTGCACACATTGTTGGTGAGAATAAAATGTCATGGTCTGTTTAGAAAACAGTTTAGCAGTTTAGCAAAATGTTTCCGTATGACTCAGCAATTTCACCCTGAGCAATTTCACTCTGAGTTATCTGCTAAAGAGAAATGAAAATATGTCCACAAGAAGATTGTTTGTACTAGCATTATTCATAATAGTTAGACACTGAAAACCATCCAAACTGCTATTAATTAGTGAAAGGATTAACCAAATCTGGTATTCATACAATGGAATAAATGAAAAGGAACAAACTACTGATAACACGCAACAACATGGCTAGACCTCAAAACACTTGTGCTACTTGAAAGAAGCCAGAGAGTAATGGCTATGTATTATATAATTTCACTTATAGAAAATGTCTAGAAAAGGGAAACTACAAAACAGAAGAAAAGATTGATGGATGCATGAGACTAGGTAGAAACAGATATTGACTGCAGAAATCCACACAGGAACTTTCAGGATGATGAAATGTTTTAAACTGGATCATAGTAATGACTGCGTAATTGTGTGAATTTACCTACACTTGTAGAATTTCTGTCCACTTACAGTGTGGGTGCATTTCATGGTATTTAAATCATTCCTCAATAAAAGTTCTTAAAAACAGATTTGATCCCTGCCTCTTGGAATTTGTAATCTGTGCCACATTCTTTCTAGATCATCCCATTTCTTAATCATAACAATATTGAAACTATCCAGGTAACCAAGTTTCACGCAGAATCCCTGATATCCTTTATGTCCTATAAAAGGAGAAAGTTTTCACTCTATCTTCTCCATCCATGCTAGTTTCCATACTTCCTCAATACATGCATGTTGCCTGAGCACTTTGGGAGGCCAAAGCAGGCGGATCACTTAAGGTCAGGAATTCGAGACCAGCCCGGCCAACGTGGTGAAACCCTGTCTCTACTAAAAATACAAAAATTAGCCAGGCTTGGTGACGCATGTCTGTAGTCCCAGCTACTTGGGAGGCTGAGGCAGAAGAATCACTTGAACCCGGATGCAGAGGCTGCAGTGAGCCAAGATTACACCACTATATTCCAGCCTGGGCAACAGAGTGAGACTCCATCTCAAAAAAGAAAAAAAAAAAAAAGAAAGAGAGAGAGAAAGAAAAAATGCATATTGGTTGAATGGAAAAAAAAATGGCTGAAATAATAGTGATAATTTTAAAATAAATCTATAGAAATCTTTCTCACTTCTGAAATATAAGTAGATTGTCTAGAGAAGTCCTTCTAAACTACAGGCCATTTTGACCCCCAGCACTCCAAATACTCAGCAATACCTGGAGACATTTTTGGTGGAGACATTTTGATACGGGGGAGTGCTGCTGGCAGCTAGTGGGTAGGGGCCAGAACTGTCACTAAACCCACAGTGTACAGGACACCCACCCACTGAAGAATTACCTGGCCCAAAATGTCAGTAGTGTGAAGATTGAAAAACCCTGCTCTAGACTGATCTAATGGCCCTTTCAGAGCTTGCTCCTTAATCTACATATCACATTTCAGCTGTTTACATTGTTCTCTCCCACAGATTGCGACTCTCCTAAGACTTTACCTATATGTCTTTTCTTTGGGGTGTTTGGCATGATACCCAAAACATAATAGGTGCTATATAAGTGGTTAATGAAAAAATAGGTAAAAGAATAAAAAAAAGTGTGATCAAATATAAGGACGCTATTTTTAGAAGAGATGTGCTATTTCAATCATTTGTTAAACACCTGTTACGGCTTTATGTTATGATATTAAAACAAAAATAATTCCTCAAATAAATATGGTATTCTACACCTTTTTTTAAGATGGAAAAAATTACAAAATATTTTAAGAAGTATATGTCACATCTCTAAAAGAATTGTGAAATACTGAGCTAATTTCTGAGTTTACCTTCCACAGCTAGAAATATCAATCTCTGTTTTTACATAGGAAAAAGTATTTTGTATATCTCCCTTCCCAATTGTGTGTTCACAAGTTAATACTATTTTTATCAATAATAATCATTCTCATTACCCAGTATATGGCATTCTCATCTTTAAAGGTCTTTTGAGAATCTATTAGTTACTATTAATTATTGAAGCTATACCACTTAAATATAGGCATTTCATTTTAAAGTGACATTTTCCATTCTCATACTGTAATAAAACAAATGAAACCAGCTAATTTTTTTTTTTTTTTTTTGGAGGCAGAGTCTCACTTCCTAGAGTGCAGTGGTGCAATCTCGGCTCACTGCAAGCTCCACCTCCCGGGTTCACGCCATTCTCCTGCCTCAGCCTCCCAAGTAGCTGGGACTACAGGTGCTTGCCACCATGCCTGGCTAATTTGTTTTTGTATTTTTAGTAGAGACGGGGTTTCACCGTGTTAGCCAGGTTGGTCTCAATCTCCTGACCTCGTGATCCGCCTGCCTCGGCCTCCCAAAGTACTGGGATTACAGGCATGAGCCACCGAGCCCGGCCCATCAGCTAATATTTTTATAACTTTTCTTCAACACTCTGCCTCCCACCCCCATCCCAATCCTGGATAAGTCAGAGTATTCTAAAGAGGATATATAGTTGTTGTGATAATTATAGACATAAATAATGATAGATAGATAACAGACACATAATTATAGATGTAAGATATATATGCGTATGTATTTATGTATAGCTGTATATAAGGGTATGTACCTATTTCTATTAATCTATCTGTCCTTATCCTGTTTCCCCACATGCATGCATACATTAGTAGCACTCTAACGTCTATGACACAGTCTCACCTCTTCACACTTACATTTAAGCACTGCCACAGTTTGATCAATATCTGGTTCCAATGTAACATAACTCTGTTTCAGAAATTATCTGGTTAAGACATACTGAACTATTCGTGTCGCTCAAAGAGGAGGGCCTTCTGAAAGACTTGCTTTCATAACCCCATATCTTTATGCCCTCTCAGAATAAAAAAAAAGTGACAGATAAAAAATAGAATAGGGCCGGGTGAGGTGACTCACGCCTGTCATCCCAGCACTTTGGGAGGCTGAGGCAAGCGGATCACAAGGTCAGGAGTTCAAGACCAGCCTGGCTAACATGGTGAAACCCCGTCTCTACTAAAAACACAAAAATTAGCCGAGTATGGTGGCGGGCACTTGTAATCCCAGCTACTCGGGAGGCTGAGACAGGAGAATTGCTTCAACTCAGGAAGCAGAGGTTTCAGTGAGCCGAGATCACGCTACTGCACTCCAATCTGGGCAACAGAACAAGACTCTCTCTTGGAAAAAAAAAATGGAATGGGGATCATCTCCCTTTTTGAACTTATTTTCTAAAGAAAATAGCAACTTAATATCTACTGTCACAGAGGAAAATACAGGAAAAAAATTCTAAACCCATTTATGTCTTGCAATCTCCACCTGTCCTCCAGCAGTTTTCTTCCACTTCTTGAATGGAGTCTGGCACCCTTGGGCTTTGCTTTTAGTGTTACTGATTTGTCTATTTGTCTATTCATTTATTAAATAATATTAAAGATGTGCAAAAGAGTATAAAGAATCTTCCAGCAAGCATCATTATCCTAAATTTATGTATACTTTTACTGCATTTATACTTATCCTTGGATGATTTTATGTGTTGTGTTGCAGGTTTGGTAACTTACATGAATTGTATCATAATGTATCCAACATTCTGCAATTTACTTTGTAAAAGCATCATTATTCTTATAAATGCCTTCAGGATAGATAACATTTAGCTATAGTTTATTTACTTTCACTGTTGTATAGTACTCCTTTGTGAGAACATATGATTTTAGGTCATTTCCAGTTTGGGCTATTACAAATAATGCTGCTGTGAAAATATTTACACCTGTCTTCTTGGGTATGCAAGTGTTATTTGAGGGCATGTGCCAATTTTTAAAATTATAAGTTAGGAAAATCTCCAGCTTTCTTTAGATAATTCCAGCTGTTCTCCAAAATGGTAGTACATTCCTATGAACAGTATGTAAGATTACCTGATATTCTATCTCCAGCACTTAATATTGTCAAACTTATTCCCATGAAATGATTCCCATAATGAATCACTTTGGTCACCTCTGTCTACTTTGTATATGATAAAAAAATTAAGCACATCCTATTATTTTTATTTAAATTTTTCATAATTAGAAGCTATTCCTGATCACAAGGTTGTCTCTTATTTTTCCATAGACTCAACACTTACAGTTAAGCATTAGTGGGTTGTAGACTATTCATTTGTATTTTAGAACATGGCTTAATTCTGACCACAAAGCTATGAAACATAATTTTGTATATGACTTATCAAATGTATATCATTATTTTTGCATTTTCTGAGGATGATTAAATTAGTGATGATGAGCTGATATAGGTGAAACTAAAACTTTTCAACTAGAACATGCCAAAATGCAGCTACTTTAATAATTGCTTCATAGGCAATCATCTCTGTCCTACTATCTATAGGTTAAAGCCCAGCTACTTCAAACCATGTCAGTCTGTTCTAGTGTGGAAAAATCACAGAGGGCAACAATTTCATAGCTTAACCCTTTAATCCATTACAAACTGTTCTAGAATCCAAGATGTCTACATATTTAACTACATGTCACATTGCAGTTCAACCTCCTTTTCTTTTTAATGCCTCTTGTAAACAGTGAAGAATGGTTTGTATCTGGTTATTAAAAGTTACTCAACTGCTAACATGAGAGTTTTGTAGTTTCGTTTTTAGTTGCCAACCTGGTGATGATGATGAGTATGATAATAAAGAAGAATGTTTACTTGTAGAAGTGTGTTTGTATGCATATGCACACACAGAGAAGGAGATTGCCCTTTGTATTTGGAAACAAGTTATGCCATCCAAGATCTAGAAAAAGAAGAACCACATTTTGAAGAATGTTAAACACCTATAATGCCAGGAACCACAACATAATTTCCAAATGGTCTCATATAAACAGAAACCCGCTGCATGTCCATTGGATTCTAAACTCCTTGAAGTCAATAAGCCTGTCTTCATCCCTGCATTCGTATAGCACCTTGCTAAGTATGTGACATGTAGCAAGCAGTCAATAAATATTTGAAAAGGATGAAGGCTGCTTACAGGGCCTGTTGCTATTTACAGGCTTGGTATGGGTCTGGATTCTTGTCTCTCCCTGAGCCACCCAGGACTTTTTGCTATAAATGAGCTGCTTCTCCCTGCTTGCTGCATGCCAGGTTTTTGTCCATCTGCTGCCATTGTTTCCCCACGTTTCACAGCTATGTTGTATTGCATGTGGGTATTCTTTAGTGGGTCATTATGGCATCTGTCTGCCCACCTTGTGAATGCCCCGTTTTGGTTCACTAGACAGCAGCTGCCTGCACCTCCTGCTCCCCTCCATCATCTGCCCAGGTCCAGCCCAGTCAAGCCTGGTTGCAGAAATCATCATTTCATTGCTTGGGGGTTGGCTGCACTCCAGAACCTGGTTACTGAGATCCTTGCTTACCATTTAATATTCCTATAGGTAATTTTTTAAAAGCCAGGTGTGTTACCCACAAGAAATTTCAGTTTCACAGATGTGAACAAGGATGTATACAATCATCACTACATACATCTTTATAGGTAGTAATTTTTTTAGTAGAAAGAGATCCTAGGAGCCACATTTATAGTAATAGAGGAAAGATCTCATTATACAAAGAATGGACTTACAGAAACCCTAAACCTCATTCAAAATGAATGTGAAAAGCAGAGAGCTTGCACTGCCACAAAATCTATCACTTTGTTCCACCTCCTTACATAGAAGCTTCCCATTGATTTGTAGCCATTGACGTGCAGCTCAGTTACATGCAGTTACACACAGTTCCATGCTAAAATCCAAAAGTTTGTACATTAAATTGATTGTTTAGAATTCAGGCTTCTGTTCCTATTGACAACTTTACTTGTCATAAAATTTAAGGCAGTAAAACTCTGGTCATATCCATACTGATATAGTGTATCCAAAAAATGAAAGTGTCCGTCTCCTTTCCTATGAAGTAAAGTTCATGGCCTTTGTTACAACCATTTTCCTTTCTATTTTTTTTTTTTTTTTTTTTTAAGATAGTCTCGCTCTGTCACCCAGGCTGGAATGCAGTGGCACAATCTCGGCTCACTGCAACCTCCGCCTCCCAGGTTAAAGCAAATCTTCTGCCTCAGCCTCGTGAGTAGCTGGGACTACAAGCATGTACCACCACGCCCAGCTAATTTTTGTATTTTTAGTAGACATGGGATTTCTCTGTATTGGCCAGGCTGGTCTCGAACTCTGACCTCGCGATCCGCCCACCTTGGCCTCCCAAAGTGCTGGGATTCCAGGCGTGAGCCACCATGCCCTATCAGCCATTTTCCTTTCTTTCCTCACTTACTTTTATACAAATCATATAATAAAAAGATTAGATTTCTAAGCCAATTGCAAAAGTATGTTTCATCTCCAATGTACCCAAATATTAGAATTATAAAATCTCATCAGAAGGAAGAACATTGTCACTTAGTGAAATTAGTGAAATTCATTCTAAGTAGCATACCAAGGAGGCAAGAGCTGTGCTTCTTCTCCCCGTCTTCCCTCCTTCAATCTCCCCGCAGGTCATTGCAGAAGGTTCTTGAGAGAAAGAAGAGAGAAGAAAGAAGGCCAGGCAACCTTAGCGATGGAGAGAAGGTGAAGGGGTCCTGTCAGAGGAAGAAACAGAATTTCACCATTTCCCGGGAGCTCCTCTGGGCCAGATATTGTGCCAAGTCATTTTGCATATGGCATCTCACCAATCACCACCATACCTCATGAAGCAGATTTTATTATTTCCATTTTGCAAATGATAAGAACTGAGACTCAAAGAGGACAACATGCCCAAGATCAAGTAAGTCCTAAATGGTCAGAGTGGGACTGGAGAGAAGATCTTTTGAATCTCTGTTTGATGGTGACACAGTTGGCTCCTTGGAGTATTATAGGACTGCCAGATTGTTATGCCTTCTGTGCAGCAACAGACTAATACACTGAGACAGCAAGGTTTGCAGCAGAGAAAGAGTTTAATCATTGCAAGGCTGCCAAAGGAGGTAACAGGAGCAATTCTCAAGCCTCAAATCCATTTCATCGAAAGGTTCTGGGCAAGGGTCTCACGGAGGGCAAGGGACTAGAAAATTGGGGTCATTGATTGGTCATGGTAAAGGGATGAAATCAACAGGATGTGGAAACTACATTCTCCCATGAGTCAGCTTCCTACTGCACCCTTCAGACCAGATGGCATGGGTAGTTTTGTTGGAATACAGAACCTAAAGGAGAAACTCAAACAGAAAGTTTACCATCTCATAATGTCTTAGATTTTATCTATAGAACAAAGAATCTTGTGACAAGGGCTACATTATGCTGGAGGTCTTCCTGGAGTAGTAAGCAGTAACCAGCTATAAGGAAGTGAGACAAAGGGAAAGCTGGCTTAATAATTACCGCTGATTGACCTGCAAGCCTAGCTGAATTTTATTTTTTCCCTTTATCTATTTTATAAAGTTTTCTTGGGGACGGTTTCAGGAGCACTGCCTTCCAAGAGCCTGGAGCATGGGGTGTGCAGATCACCTGCATCAGAATTAGAAGTCAATAGAAAAGACTTGGAGATTTCACTCAAGGCAATGCAGGAAATGCAGATCCACCAACTTTTTTCCTTATAACGTATAAATAGTTAATTAAACCCTAGCTATTGTGAATAAGTAGGGAATGAGTAGGTTGAGTTTGAATTAGAGTTCTATGCCTTCTTTGACCTAGTTAAATAAGGCGACAGGATAAATTACCTTCTAAAATCACACACAGGAATAAAATGTGCTTTCTTATGCCATTTTAAAACAATTTCAGAGAATACACTTTTTAATTCTGCATTTGGTTTCTTTACAAATATTATGACAACTGGCATTACATTTGGGAACTGAGACACTTTCCCCTTCCTCCACAACTTTCCTAAATTTTCAAGCATTTTCTACTTCTGTGGCCACCATCCCTACAACTCATTTCTACCCAGCCCAGTCCTTTTTCATTCCTATACTCACCGTACTATTCCTTGGTTTGAATATAGCAATTTTAGTCCAAGAGAAAAAAAGCACTATATAAATAAATCTTTATTACTGTCATAGCATTGTTAAAGGATTTCCTAGTTTGAGGCGCTTTTCGTTTGAAATCACCACCTTACCAGGGCAGAGAGGATCCTGCTAGGCATTTTAAATTAGAGAAGACAGTTTTACTGTCAAGGCAGGTCAATCAAATTATAATTGGCTCTAATTTGCACTCCCACCAGCTGTTAAATTCTTCACCTGCAGCACTCAAAATGGTGTGAAATTCTTTGCAGCTTTGTGAAAGCTTCACAGAGAATCACTCTCATTCTGGTCCCTAAAACCAAAAGTCTTTGTTACTTTTCATCAGAAGCGAGGAAAATGCCCTTTTGACTCTGACTGTGGAAAACAAGGTTTGGTCTGAAGTGGTCTGAGCCTGTCAGGGATGGATAAATCCATCTTCTATGAAAGACTGTCCTGGACAAGACAGCATTTCTACCACAAACCAGCGAAGGGAGACTTGGCTTTGTTGTGGCCATAATGCCATTGAGTTGTGTTTTCTATGTTATTGCTAATTGAATTTGTGACTCTCAGGAGAATCATAAATTTATCACTAAGAAGAAAATGGCAGACAAGAATAGAATTTTGAGATGGGACATACACATATGCTAGTTATGTTGTGAGGATCCATTATGCTTTGAGATATTGTCTGGTGCTGCCTCAGATTTGGGAGTCTGGATAACTAAAACAACTACAGGAATCTCCTTTCTAGCAGTGCCCACAAACACATGCATATTACACACTACCCGTGGACACACATATTGTACACACATCCTTGCCCCTCCAGGAAAAAGTGAAAAGCAACAACCAAATAACAGATGGTGAAGACCCATCTTGCTACTCTGCCAAGGCCCTTTATAACATTGTTGAAGACAATTCTGAGCAAAACAGTAGACCCACTGATAGCAACAAAAGTAGGGAATGGCCAGATATGAAAACAACATCAGAACCAAATAATCAACATGACTTTGATTTTGGATGAATTTTGAGAGTGTCAGTTTGGCTGCAGCTAAGGAAATTATTTAATTTAAATGACTGCATGTAAGTTGTCCTACTCTTGCCAATGGTACAAACGATTCTCAACAATCTCAAAATGAGAGTCTTTGGGGATAATTGGTGGAGAGAAAATGTAAGGAAGAACTAAAGGCTGTTTGAAAAAATTGTTTCGGGTTTAGCGTGGGTTTAAGAAAACACAGGAAGAGGTTTTTAAAAATAAAATGAGGCCAGGAGTGGTGTCTCACATATGTAATCCCAGCACTTTGGGAGGCTAAGGTGGGTAGATTGCTTGAGCTCAGGAGTTCAAGACCAGCCTGGGCAACATGGTAAAATCCTGTCTCTACAAAAAATACAAAAATTAGCCAGGCATCGTGGGGTGCACCTGTAGTCACTGCTACAAGGGAGGCTGAGCTGGGAGGATCGCTTGAACCCAGGAGGCAGAGTTTGCAATGAGCCAAGATTGCACCACTGCAATCTAGCCTAACAGAGGGAGACTCTGTCTCAAAAATAAAATCTAATAAAATATCACACAATAAATAAGAGAGATAACAACTTCTAGGTAAACTTTCTCAGTAAATGAGACTGGAACACAAATTTATGTCAGGATAATCATAACAATATTATTTAACAGAGCAAAAAACTGGAAACCCAATTTTCTAATAATAAAGGATTAAATTATCTAAGGATTAATCTAGTTAGTTAAATAATCTTTTAATCATCTATTTTGTTCCTTAAAATTGAATGACATTCAGCATTTAAATGGTCTTCATAAAGAACTGTATTATATTATATGAGAAAGTCTTTATAATACTGTTAAATGAAAATAGGATAGACTGTGCACAGTATAATCTCACTGGTGTAATGATACAAGTAGCATATACACATAGTAAAACTCCAAAACATATTCAGTGAGGGTGGTTGTTTCCAAGTGGTGAGTTTACAGACAATTTTTATTTTTATTTTTATTTGTTTTTCCCTACTTTCCAAGTTTTACATACTGAATTTTTTGAGATTTTTTATAACCAACAATGAAAACCAATAAATACTTGTAATCAATATAAACCTGGGATGCAATGCTTAGGTGCAAAAAGTACCATCTTTTTATTTCTCTAAATCAAGTGAAATCTGCAGCCCAGTGTCTCAGAACAGGCAAGGTCTCCAACAATGGTCATTACTGGGGCTTTCTTGTCCTTCAGTGGAGTCAGGAATTAAAAAAGGATATAGAAAATCTGGGAAGGACCCAGACCTTCAGTGCATAGTTTCCCATCTTTCCCATCATCCTTTTAGTACCCAGACATGCTTATGCAGAGGTGCTGTGCTCTGGCACTAAAGCCACAAGGCTGTCCTTCCATGATCCCCTGTATGACCACAGGATGAACCACACAAATCCAGTGACTCCACTCAAGGCTCCATCATCACTTGGTGGCTGTAGTCCTCCTGCCCCAAGCAAGGACATGGCTTTGAGCAGAGCACAGTTCGCCACAACTTGTGGAACTCCCTCCCTTCCCCTACCCCCATCCTCACCCCCAAAAAAGTCTCTTAATCTCCAGAAATCTGCCCCACTCTAATAAGCATTCCTCCATCCACCTAAATGCTTCCTGCAATTTCTCCCTAATCGTTGGCCTGGTCTTCCAAGCAAGTTATGGTCAGTATGGACCCCAAAAACAACACCCAAGGAATGGTTATTACATATATATATGCACATATACATAGACCTTCCCCTACCTTTTTTTTTCCTCCTAACAAACCTATGAGATAGCATCATAATTATTCCTATTTTCCAGATGGGAACATTTGAGGCTCAGAGAGATCAACTCAGTCTCCAAGTCACACCACTTTCATGTACAGCTTCTCCTTTTGGTTCTGGTACAAAAGCCCTTAACAACTCCCTAAGGCTAGTGGCTCAAAACTCAGAAGAAAAATTGGCTTCCTTCTTAGGAGGAAAGCATGAGAAACACTGATAATTCCATCAAGCTCCTACTAGCACTGAAGGCAAAGGCAGAAATAATATCTCAGCACTCTAGACTGCTATCCATTCTTAAGACCAAGAACAAAAAGAAGATAAAGGAAAAGAATGGAAAGCTGTAATACGCTGATTGATAACAACTGCTTCACGCAGAGGAAGTGAACAAGGAGACTCAGTGTGCACCGGCCAGGAAGAAATCCACAGAGACTGTGGGGAGAAGAATATTTGGAAATTTTATTTTGGACAATTTATCACCAGGGTCCAGCACTGTGGTGGACACATAATAGGTGGGCAGTGAGTATTTATTAGGTGAGCAAGTAACTGTGCTCTAAAAAATTGGTGTGAGACTGTCACAGAAACTCCATCCTTTACTGATCCCAACCCAGTTCATATCCTCCTCTCTGGCCATTCTCAGCAGAACGAGTACCTGCAGAGTCATGGTGCGTATGCCCCAAACTGCAGCCCTATGCCCATCAAATCCCTTTACCACAAGTAAAAAGAGGCAGGCTCTTATCTTTTTGCCCAAATGGTGTCTATATCAGTTTTTCAGGGCTGCCATCACCAAATACCAGAGACCAAGTAGCTTAAACAATAGATATTTATTTCCCAGGGTGTTGGCAAGGCGGGTTTCTCATGAGGCCTCTCTCCTCCTTGGCTTGCAGATGGCCACTTTCTCCCTGTCTTTACACGGTCTTCCCTCTGTGGCTGTCCGTGTCTTAATCTCTTCTTACAAGGACATCGTCATATTGGATTAAGGCTCAGCCTAATGAACTTCTTTTACCTCAATTGCCTCCTTAAAGACCCTCTGTCCAAATACAGTCACATTCTGAGGTATGGGGGCAGGGGGTTAGAACTTCAACATAGTTATATGAGGGAGGGGGAAAACACAATGGAGCCCATAACATTATTTAATGTTAGTTTAGTTTCTCTAAGACAAAGTCTGGTTTCCCTTTTAATATACTCTGAGGATCAACACAACACTTGGAATATGCTACTTCCCTCTGCCTTCACAAGTAGGTAACTGGACATTAGTGTTTCATGTAGTAAAAGTCAACCCTGTTCACTAAACACTTGCTGTCTGCTCAGAACTGCTCTGCACTATGGGAGCTACATGGAAAGTTGAACACTTGATTCCTGGACCAGAACTTTGCAACCAGAGACAGGAAATCAGATATGTACGCAGCACATACCTATGAACCCATAGTCACAAGAATTCACCCAAGTTTGCTCAGAAAGACAACACAAAGCCCTGGGGATGGAATGACAATGGGTTGTAGTCTACTATGGCCTTATTTCAGCTGTGTAACCGTGGAAAAATGGCTGGGTCTTTCTGTGCCTCTGTTTTCTCATCTATAAAACGGCATTAATAGTAGGAACTACAGAGGGTTGTGGTGAGGATTAAATGAAATAATACACATAAAGCAGTTAACACAGTGCCTGGCCCACTGTAGTCACTCAGGAAATGTTAGCATTTGTATCGGTGTTACTGTGGTAGCCCATACCTGTGCTCAATTTCAAGGACTCGAGAGTCTAACTACTGAGTTAGAGAGGTCAGTTCTAGAAAGAGAGAGACAGAGTGAAAAACAGTCTCTGAGCAAGTTTTTAAGGCAAACTAGTTTTCCAGGAAGAAGCTGACACTGGACGATGGTGCCAGTGCTGGAGGAAAGTGGATATAACTAAGGGAGGAAGGGGTGTAGGGAGCAGGAAATTCTGTCTTGGAGAACTGGATTTGAGGCCACACGTGATTTGGCAAACGCCAGTCTGGGAAGCTCCGTTGTCTCAGCCCAAGACCCAGGTTTGCTGTTTCCTACATTCTCCCTCCCTCTTCCATAGCCAGACATACGGGAAATGATATGCACTTGGAAATCAGGACCAGGAATCAAATCTTGCTCCAGTTCCTTCTGTGCTTTTAGTCAAGTTTTCTGAACCTCAGTTTCTCCCCTGCACAATGGGAAAAGAATGCCAGCAATCCGCCCAGTGTGTATTAAGTGTCTGCAGCATAACAAACTTGGATGTTTGGCTTCCTTTCCCCATCTGCTTTAAATACAATTAGCAGGACTGTGATGAAGTGTTTCCGTTCCCAACACATATAACCTGAGCACCGTGTACTGCTTCCATGTATCTCTTTGCAGACAGCACCATTATCAGATTCGGTGGAATCAGTTAAACCTCTAATACTCCAAAAGAAGGTTTTCAAGAAGCCCCCTTTTGAATCATTATGTCAAACACTTTGCCAAATGGCCAGGAAATCATGAGGGGTTTATCAGTATCATCTGTCAATGTGGGAAGTAGTCAGATGAAGTTTGCCTCTGAAGTACGGGATGACAGCTGATCAATACTCTAATGAAAAAGACCAAGGTGACAAAATTTTAAAAGGGAAATATATCAAAAAACTGTGTATGTCTCACATAGTCTTCGAGGAAGAAATGAAAGAGGTAGAAAAAATTAACTACATACATTTGCAATGCTTTATAACTTGCAAAATATTTTCATATATAACATTTTATTAATTCTTATAACAATACAATGAAATACTTAAATTACTGCATGATGAGAACTATTAGTAAATCAAGTATTGTTAAACCAAAATGCATGTGCCTGGGCATCTTTAAAAAAGCATTTCTCAAGCCTGGCTCGGGGATCCTGAGAACATGTAACAATCTTTGTAGTCCCATTTCTGCTTTTTTAAATTTCATGTTTTCATTCTGATGATTATCTAAAAAAAATTAACCCATGTAAAATCTGGATCATGTGAATAAGCAATTTATAATCAAGTACAACTGTGAGATTTCAGAATCTCACTGGCATTGAGGAATTCTTGGTAAATTAATTCTTGTTGATGAGCTAATGAGAAAAAAATTGAGGTGTCCTTGGTAAGCATATGTATTAGTCCATTTTCACGCTGCTGATAAAGACATTCCTGAGACTGGGAAGAGAAAGAGGTTTAATGGACTTATGTTCCACATGGCTTGATAGGCCTCACAATCATGGTGGAAGGCAAGGAGGCGCAAGTCACATCTTACACAGATGACAGCAGGTAAAGAGAGAGAGTTTGTGCAAGGGAACTCTTCTTTTTAAAACCATCAGATCTCATGAGGCTTATTCACTATCACACGAACAGCATGGGAAAGACCTGCCCCCATGATTCAATTACCTCCCACCAGGTCCCTCCCACAATACATGGAAATTCAAGATAAGATTTGGGTGGGGACACAGCCAAACCATAACAGCATATCATGTGTTCATGCCACTCAAAGACCAACAGCCATGCAAAGGAAGTTTATTCAGGAGTGCCACTAGAGAAAATGATAATGAAACTGAGCCATCACACAGCACTCACTGGTAAATACTTGCCAGATACAGATACCTATGCTATGGCAGTCAGCACCATATTTATTTTTACAAAGCGTACATCCTTCCACTTAAAAAAAAATTATCCACTACATTAAGGTAAAGATTGTATTTTGAATTTCATTATTGGAAAGACTTTTTGGGGGGTATATAATTTGAAATTTTCTATTTGTTCTAGGCTTCTGCAAGGATTATAAGCATAAAAATGTATAGCAATTTTGACTTTATACATTTAAAACTACTTTATTATATACTTATATTTATTATATAATTATTTTATATTTTAAGTTATTTTATTGTAATCTCATATAAAAATTGAGTAAGAAATGGGTATCAGCAAGTTTGAAGACATTGCTTTTTGAAATAGAAATGTTTCTCAAACTTGTTTGTAAATTTTTTAAATTAAATCTCTTGCGGTGACCTAGAAGAGATGATTAAAAGAATTTTGTGAATTCTTTTTTAAGTGAGTAATCTTTTTGCACATGAACCATCACCAGGTGGCCTTGTCTACTTTCTATGTTTAGATTGTCATATAACCATATTTTCCTGAAGTGGTACATCTGACACAGTGAAAATAGTGAAAGGAGAATTAGGAGAAAGACAGCCAAATCCAGAGGAAAATGTCCATGACATATTGTGGAAGCTGAATATATGATCAGTCTATAAGTTAAATAACCACAACTGAAACCCAATACCAAGGCATGCAGGAATGGAAAAACAGAAGAATGTTACCAGGGTAACTGGCTCTGTATCTGGCGCTCTTCGTGACTTCCTCCGTGACTCTGAATAAGGTCCTTATTATTGCCTACCTCCTTTTTTGTGCCAGTTACAAAATGGGGGCCAAGGATATTAGTTTGTAAAGTGTTTTGTGAATCACAGATGCCCTGTATTCTCAAGTATAAAGATCTTCAAGATGTGCAATTTATGAGTCTTTGAAAGTTATTTGTGCAGCATGTCTTGCCATTTTCTTTCTTTTCATTTCACCTCCAATCACTTTACTGCTCTTATGTGAAACAGATGGAATAGAATAAATAGTACTCCAGTTAGGGGGTGTGTTTGATTTCCTACTAAAAGGAATAGCACTTAAGGGCACTGAAAGATGTCTTCTCATTTTGCCCCAGGATAAAATGCAGGAGGGAAGGGTGTGTCGGCTGTCAGCTTCTAACTAGAGTCGGAAGGAAAAAAAGTGAGGCTTCATAGGAAAAAAGAAGTGAATTTAGGAGACTTCTATAGCCCAAGAACTTTAAAAGATTTCATTCTGGTTTAATAAAAATTGTGCACACATTGCAACTGCTCTGTGAACTGGATCCTCTTTGCTTTTTGTTTAGAAACAAATAAAAATAGCTAAATTATTAATGTGAAGTAAATTGGTTACTATGCATTTAGCATCACTTTTTAATTCACACATATATCTGTATTAACATCTTAATGGTGCTTTACTACAGATTACGCCATAGTCATAATGGCAGCGAAGGAACCATTTAAAGGATAATGTTTGTAGCAGAAACGTATTTGAAGAAGGAGATGATGTTGTTGGGGAGAGGAAAGAATGGTCCAAATAAAGTCAGAAAATGCACCTGTGAGGTCAGGGAGTATAGTCCACAAGACTTTCCTCACTCCTGACACCAACAGTAGAGTTCAGGGGTTCCCAAGACCACCCTCAGTTTCGACAATTCAATAGAAGAAATTGCTGACAGCTGTAATAATCGTAGTTATGGTTTATCACAGTGAAAGGATACAGATTCAAATCAGCCAAGGGAAGAGATACGTGGGGCAGAGTCCAGGAGGTTTGTCCACATGGAGTTTCCAGTTGTCTTCTCCCCATAGCATTGTGAATGGTGTTAATATTCCTGAAAATAACATGTGACATTGTGCATGGAATACCACCAGCCAGGGAAGCTCCCCTGAGCTCTGGTGTCCAGAGATTTTATTACAGAGACGTGGCTAACTGCACACATAGCTGACCTTCAGTTTCCATCTCCTCCAGAGGTCGAGCTGATACCTTTAGTCTCCAGCCCTTCTGGAACCTTTCCTGTGGTAGAGCAGATACCATGTGAGCCAAAGTCCCCATCATAAATTACATTGTTAGATTGCCTGCTGTGGTCCAACGCCTCCTGTCATAAATTCTGAGGAGTTTCTAAGTAAATCTCCCAATACAGTTGATCGTCGATATCAGTGTTATCATACGACCTATTTACATAAGGTAATTGAATCTTACCAGCAGTGCCAATGTTATGCTATATCCCAGTATGACCATGGTATAGTTCAGCTTTATCACAGAACAAATCACTAAGAATTACAGACATATTTGCTATCCCTTCACAAGATAATCAACCTTGCCCATATACCGTATATTACTATGAATAGGCACCGTGACAACTGGTCATGATTGGTTATTCTACGGTCCAGGTCAGTTACAGACAAAGCCATTCACCCTGTCTCAGTTCAGAGGCTTGTACTAAGACCAGTTTTTATTGTGTGCTGTCACATAGCAGGGCTCACCTCCCTGCTATAGGGAGGACATGGTAATATTCAGAACAGTTCCTCCCTCTGATAACTGTACCTTAGGATATGTCTCATTTTGATCTATCCTAGAGCAGGGGCAGTCACATTGCATCAGCGTAAATTGCAAGTGTTCCTAGAGGACTCCCACAGGTGAAGAGCCATAAGATTCCCATACGTGTGCCTCCCGGGTCTCAACAGCTAGACTGGAGGGCTACTGTTCCATGGCTACTTCAGTCTCTGTCTGTATTAAATAATCAAGAGACCCTGTTGTGTCTGGGTACAAGGCTTTCCCAACACTGGGTCCTAGCATTATCCAGCATTATTTGTGAGTTGGCCTGTCCTACTTCACTAAAGCCTCATCACCTGTCCAGGCTGACTCTCATTTCTTGCATTCCTCCTGGAAGGAAATTCCCTTTAATCTGCTCATACTAGTTAATAAGTCTTTTTCTCCAAATGCCACTCCTCACTAAAAGCAAATTCAGTTCATTCGATGAAGCCTCAACTAGAAGATGTCTCCCCTAAAGTACCTTTCTGTTTCATAGGCCAGTGCTGTGTTCTACCATTCATGTTGTTGCCATTGTGTACTAACAGCCTGAGTGCAACTAAAATACACGTTTTGTACCCAAAATGCTGAGTCCACCATACAAGACACAGGTAGACATAATTTAGTTTCTGTATACCAGGCCTGCTATAGCCTTCCTCACCTCAGGGTGGGGCTATTCCCAGAGGAAGCAGAATCACTATGTGGTACCTACTGTTCTACTCCCATCAGGAATCCACCGTTCTTTCCTATTCTGTTTAATAGTTTGCCATCCACAAAAACAAGGGTGATGTATATTTGTGCATAGCACACTGTGGCATACTGGGCATGCCACTGCTACATCTTATTCATTATAATCAGGAACCTTTCTAAGCATGGGATCATCCAGGTTTATCTTTACCCAATAATCTATCAGCTAGGAGTTGTTTACCACATGGTCCAATGGCTCTCTTGGGAGCAGTTCCCAGAAATTCCTTCCCAAATGATATCTTTTGTAGTAGATAAAACCTGAAAAATAAGAGTCAGAGATATTGACTTATTACTAGAGCTCTACTCACTCATTAACCATTAGTCCAGTTCATCATATTGTATGACCACAATGTTTCCCAGAGCAGCACTACTCAGGTTTGCAGGCTTCTATTCCCCCTTGTCAGGTTCCAGAAGCAAGATGAATGTGAGAAACATATAGCTTCACCCATCTGGGTATCTAGTATAATTGTGCTAAGATATAATGTTATTCTTTTCCTCTGAGCCTCTCTTAAGGCACCAATGTAAAATTGGATTCCCCTTATTGCAATAATCCATTTCTTCATTCCTTTATCCCCAACTACTAGTTCTTCTTCTTTCCATTTGTGGTTTATTTTTACTCAAACTTTCCTCCTCTAGACAGGATGTTCAGGTACAAGAAATGTAACCACTTTACATAATATCCATTCAAACATTTCAATTTTAATCCAATCTTCACCTTAATCCCATCAAACACTGCATCCCCATATCCTCTCATTTAACTGTAGATTCCATTAAGACTTCACCAATAGGTTTTGGAATCATAGAGCATTGGGATCCCATGTCAAGAAGCCCTAGAAAATTATTTTCTCCCTTGACCCCATAGGTCATTTTACCCATACATGTACATGTGCCCTTATGTTCTCAGTTGGGGATTGAGCCAGAGGATTCTGGCCCCTCTGTCAATTTTCATCTTTATTAATGTGCCAGACCATTACTCCAGGTCATTCGAGATCAAGTTTCTCATTGCCATCTTTTCCTTCCAGCTTTTCAAATTCCTCCAAAATGGAGTAAACAGAGTAGATTTGTTTGGGGTCTTTTAATGTTGGGGGACCAGCAGGGGTGCCCATTGGTCCAGCCAAGCTCCAGGAGTGCTACATTAATACCTCTGTTTCAACCCATTACTATCTGCTTTATTCATCCCATTTCTTAACAAGGATCTAAAGATTACCACCCTGCACGGTTGACTCTCTTGACTCTCCTTTTTGTCCTTCTCCATTTTCTTCTGAATCACTCTAATTTTTTTGGCATCTGTAAAACCCATAAGGAAACTGAGACAATAAATGTGAGGAAGTTTCTCAGACTGTTCTTCATATTGCAGCTGTAATGTTACATGGGGTACTGATGCAAAGGTGGCCACCTTAATCGCAGCATTTACCATGTTAGGGGCATATTCTGTAGATGAATTATCATAAAGCCAATCCAACATGGCTTGCGTACAAGGCATACTATCTACTTCATCTGGAGTCTTCCATTTGGCAATTATAGGGGGAGTTGGACAGACCTCCCTTCTCAGGGTAAACTAACTTTACAGTAACTTTTATTCAGTCAACGAGGCTAGCTGTCCTCTCAGGAACAACCTTCTGTGTGTCCAGATCACATATAGTCATCCATGATTGTTCAATAGTGAGCTAGGTCTTATATCAACCCAAACATGCTCTTTCACTCTGCAGCAATCAAAACCAAAGGTACCTCCCCTAAATTACTAACTCACAATCCATTTTTGTAAAGGTTATTTGGGAATTTGATGATACCAATGCACAAAACGAAATAACTCTTTTACATTATACGCCTTGGTTTCACCAGTTCCTTGGTTTTTCCTTTCCCCAACCCGGCCACCTCCTTAACGACTAGAGGTCATAGAGGTGCTGCCTATTATTGTCCCAGCATAACTTTTCCCTTTGGTAGCAGCCCTGAGACAATGTAGCCATATCTAAGACTGGCCAAGACCTGAGCTTGGTATAGAGTCAGGATCTGCCCCAATACTAGTTTACTTTCATTTTAGCTATTATAGATAACAAAGCCAATGAATTGCATATTTAGCATATTTCTTGTTATTTTACATTTCCTTGTATATCCAGTGAGCTAACTCCTTGGAAGCTGGAACCATCTCTAAATTCCACTGGTAATTTTTGCCTCTAATAACTGATTGCCACACACTTGTAGTTCCATACCATAGGTGACCAGGTAGTCATTCAGGAGTCAAAGGTTCTTCAGCCTCAGCGCTCTCATTCTTCTTCTCAAATCATGTTTCAGCGAGTCAGGGTCACGTTCGAGAATCCCACTCTTGACATCAACTGTGAACTTAGGGGGTATGGTCTCCAAGACCACCCTCATTTCTGACATCAACTACCAGTTTAGGTAGTCTCCAAGACTACCCTCAATTTCAATTAAAAAAACTCTTCATTATTTTGGCAAGTTCAAATTATTAACAACGTAATACTAAAATATTTCTTAGGCTTTTCATGGACCTTACCCAGTTTATGCCACATCTACACCAGCCAAGGCCAACAGCATCATGTGCACAGAAAGAATACAGTTAGGATTCCTGCCTTAGAATTATTCTTGAGTTTATTTGGCAGGATAGTGATGTCATCCCTGTCAGCATGGAACTACGATAAGTTCATCCATGGATAGAAATTTCCTGATGAGGACTTCTTTTCAGCCCTGGCACATTTCTACAGCAAATGGTGGACCCAACATAAACAGCTCCCAGTTTTTCATTTGTCCTGCTAAGACTGGCTGGTTGGGTGGTAAGAATATACCCTTTATCAGAGTGAACGACAGCACAAATATTGCCAAAGTTTTGGGCATAGGAATAGCAAGATTAGCAAGAAGTTCACCACTGTTAACTGCAGTAACTCTCCTAACTTTAATTTGTGTTTATCCTAGTCAACAAACCATTGCTTCTGTACTGGGAAGAGCAGCCTCACGCCCAGTTTGACTGCATACTCTGTCTTTATATTCTCATTTGCTACAATTATTTCAATTCTACACTTCCTTTATCTCCCTCCAATTCTATCCAGACAACAAAGTTAAATTTGTAATTATAAGATAAAAACAGACTACAAAACCTTTAAAAGTTTCTTCATGCTCTGGATTTTCCGATCTTTTTATAGAGATATTATTCAATCCAACCCTTGTTAGTGAATCTTGTTGACACAAAGCCACATTCTTATTTAAACTAATAAACAAAATATGCCAAAGGGATCCCTAAAAGGGTGTCATGATTTCCAAAACATATTTGATATAAACAAAAACTAACATTTTAAACCGACTCAGAAGCTTCCCAAATCAGATGAAGAAATATGCAAACTCTATGTTTTCTCTCCGTCCCTTCTCTCTCTCTCTCTCTCTTTGTGTGTGCTACATTTGTTAATTTTGATCAAAACTTTTATCTTATTTGACTCTACAGAGGATATTTCTTGGTTTCCTCCCCAGCAAACCCTCCCCTTCTCATAACCCTGATTTCTATAGGCTTTAGAAATTTCACTCCAGCTTTGCTCCACTTGTAGTTAAACAAATCAATTTATTTCATCTGTACAATCAAAATGAATCTTAGCAATTTTGTTGGTAATACTGGAGACAAATTTTCTGCTGGTCACACCCAAGGAAGTATGAACCAAAGCCTCAGGGACTGCAGGCAGTCATCTTGGTCCCATGAGGAAAGCCAGCTCAAAGGTGGAGCCAACTTTACAGAATACAGGAAGAAGTGAAAAAAAAACAGCACTTTCATGACATTATTGAACAACTGTTACAAGTCTTATTTGAAGTCAATACTTTTCCTGAGTCTTTAAATTAAACGAGCTAACATTTTCTTTATTGTTAAAGCCCTCACCACTGAAAGTGTGATCTGTAGGCCAGCATCATCAGAAATGCACACATGAGATCATACTCTGGATGCTCCTGAGCCAGAAGCTACAGCTTAACGAAATCCCCAGGTGATCTGCCTACAAGGACATTTAAGAAGAACTCACCATCCCTTGTTGAATCAGCTTTGTTTGTAACTGCATCCTGAGTCAGACACATCTAATACTCCTTTCCAGATCAGTATTCAGACTCCTCTTTAGAGATACAGAAACAGAGTCAGGGAGTTTACATGCCAATCAAAGATTGCACACACCCAGAGAGACAGAAGCAGCAGTTCTATCCTGACTCCCAGCAGCTCCATTCCAATTCTCTCCTGTGATGGGAGGGCACTGATCAACAGTCTCTGTGGGCCTTGTGGCCAGGGTCTAGGGCTACTTGTTCAGCAACCTTGCATTAGTCTTTATTTTAAAAGACTATAGGTTTTAAAGACTTCATCCTTCCCTGTGTTTATAATCATGGAAAACTCCTTAATCTAGGTAATTTATTTAATGAGTAGCTCCAAATATTGGTTCCCAACTACCAGCAGTTTAATACAAAAATGACAGGCTAGCTTAATTCCACTTAACTAAGTAAGCCCTCTGAACAATTTTCCCTCATTATTTCTCACTGAAGCATGCACTCTTGGCACAGTTCTCTCTTTATTAATAAAATCAAGGAGCAAGTGTTGAAAAATCCTTATGCTCTTTGATATTTTAAAATCCTTACCTATTTCTAAAATCCAGAGAAAAGGGAATGCTTATACACTGTGGGAGTGTAAATTAGTCCAGCCATAGTGGTAAGCAATGTGGCCATTCCTCAAAGAACTAAAAACAGAATTGCCATTAGACCCAGCAATCCTATCATTGGGTATGTATCCAAAGGAATATAAATTGTTCTACCATAAAGACACATACATGTGTATGTTCACTGCAGCACTATTCACAATAACAAAGATACGGAATCAACCTAAATGCCCATCAACAGTAGACTGGACAAAGAAAATGTGGTGCATATATACCATGGAATTCTATGCAGCCATGAAAAAGAAGGAGATCATGTCTTTTGCTGCAACATGTATGGAGCTGGAGACCTTAGCAAACTAACACAGGAAAAGAAAACCAAATACTGCATGTTCTCACTTATAAGTGGGAGCTAAACAATGAGAACACATGGACACATAGAGGGGAACAGCAGATACTGAGGCCTACTTGAAGGTGGAGGGTGGGAAGAGGAGGAGGGTGACAAAAAAATATCTATCAGGTACTATGATTAGTACCTGGGTGACAAAATAATCTGTACAACAAACCCCCATGGCACAAGTTTGCCTGTGTAACAAACCTACATATGTACCCCTCAACCTAAAATAAACGTTAAAAGAAAAATAAAATAAAATAAAATCCAGCCAATGGGATAAGGAAATATTACTATGTAGAATGGATTTCAGAGAAAAGCTTTTCCACAGAAACTTCTCAACTGGTAGACTAAAATGACAGGAAACACTTAAAGATATACCTGGTAAACTGCTGTCACCTTTGTTAAATTAAACTAAATTTAACCCGAAGATGCCTCTGTACATGAGTCCTCACATAGATTGCAACCTGACTCGCATATAAGTTTACTGGAAGCCTAGCTTAAGGGTATACATTTGCAACAAACAGCTGAGTCTCCACCAATCACAGCGGCCAAACTTCAGTCAATTGCAGGTAGCCAATCGTTCAAACTATGTTCAAATAAGGCAAATGCTGAGCTGTAACCAATCAAGCTGTCTCTGTCCCACACTTTCATTATCTGTACCTCATTTCCATTTTCTGTCCATAAATGCTGTCCGAGCACATGGCAGACTGAAGTTATTTGAACCTGTTCTGGTTCAGAGGGCTGCCTGATTCTAAAGTCATGAATAAAAGCCAATTAAGATATTTTAATTAGTTTTAATTTTGTCTTTTAACATTCTTCATACAATTTATGTGCACAATAATTCCTCAAAATGCTTGTTACATGAATTACTTTCATTTTCAAGTTACTTTACAGTTTGTAATACATCTTACCTTTTTCTCTTCCTTTAATCACATTGATTTATATTTTTGCAATAATCCTTGTAGATTGGTGTTATTACCTCCATTTTAGAAATGTTCAAGCTAAGGCTCAGAAAGATTAACAAACACCTGCCCGGAGTCACAGATTTATTCACAAAGGAAGTGAAATTTAAATCTTGGTCCTATGACCATCATTCTAGATCCTTGTATTACCTTGTGCTGAAGGTGGTAGAAAGACCTTGGGTCTTATACTCAATTGCTATTTATCACTGGCACCACTAACGCCAGTCTGGGAGCACACCCACCCACAGCCTATTTCATGAAAACTACTTCAGATGCAAGTCTTACTACAGTAATTTGCATTACACTGGATAAATCAGAGTAGACCATATAATATTCCACTATGTCCAAGACCCTCGAATTCCAAACATGCTGCACCTGAATCCCGCACCTGCTGCTTCTTGCATCTGTGCCCAGCCAGCGAGTGGCCTAGATGCAGGCTGTCATGTGTACAATGGTAGAAGACAGATCTGTAGATAAAACTTACCTACTGTTCAGGTACACACCAGTGCACTTCCTGGAGAAGAGAGCCCCATTGTCTTTGACAACTATTCTGCCAATGTTACAGTGGATGGAAAAACCAGTGAATTTGGGCTCATGGGATACAACTGGACGGGAGAGTATGATGGATTACGCTTCCTATCCTATCTACAAACAGATGAATTCTTTATTTGCTTTTCCTTTGTGAGTCCTGCATCATTTGAAAATAGTGGTGTCCTGATATTCACCACCATGTTCCAACATGCCCATCATCTTAGTGGGAACTAAGCATAATCTTAGGGGTGATAAAGCCATGATTAGGAACCTGAAGGAGAAGCAGCTGACTCTCATCACCTATCCACAGGGTTAAGCTACAGCTAAAGAGATCAGTGCCCTAAATAGCATACCTAGAATACTCAGCTCTCACAAAGTGAGGTCTCAGATGGTGTTTGGAGGAGTTATTGAAACAGTTCTCTGCCACTGCCTGTCAGGAAGAAACAGCAGCAGCAGTGCCTGCTGTTGGAAATGTCCACACCTCCCACTCTTTGTCCTGCCCCACTTGGAACCTTTCTATGCTTTGCTCAAAAATGGTAGTCTTTGCACTCAATGCCAAGTTTTATTACACACCAGTTTCTCCATAATTATAGCCATTGTGAACTAATCAGTAATTTCAAGATTCCATATCTCTAAAGTTTAAGATTTTAAACTTTAACACTCTTAAAACGTAGTCTTAAAATGACAAGTCTTCTTAAGGCCTTGTTTTCCAAAATCCACTATTCTTTCTCAGCTGAAGAGTTGCCAAAATACACTCTGAACTAAGTTACGTCAGTGTGCTATGAACTCTAAGCAGTAAACTGTTTTAAAGGCCTTTGTCTTTAAGAAAACGGTAGCTTCTGATGTTAAATGCAGACACTTTCTGATTAGGTTTCAAATATATAAAGCAGTACACCCTCCTTATGAAATGCCATCATTGGATGCATTCAACAATTACCTCATGCTTATCACATAACATTGCCCTGTATATCATAATGGAAAGGGTATAACAACTATGTTCTTTGGGTCAATATTTTATATTTCATAACATTTTAGAAAATTAGTTTATTTGTTTTTGCCAAAATTTAAAACAGAAATCATATTCACATTTTGCTCCAATGAAGTATTCTGCTCTTTATCGTGGTATACTGGGCTGGAGTGCATGAAACAGACCCAATCTCTTCCCTAATAAAGCTTCCATGTTATTTATAATAATCAAAAGGACACGAAGACAAGGAAAATCCTGCAGCAGGATTTGAGAGTGTGGAAAGAAGCCATCCACAGATATTTCTGCAAGATATAGTATAGAAGGGAGCAGATCAAAGAATATACTGAAAAGTGACCTGTATCACCTCTTACTCAGAAAGCAGTATGACATTAGAGAAAGTAAGCACAATACACTCAGACCCCACTAAACTCCTAACTTGGTGGAATAAGTCATGGGGCAGGCTTGAAACACCACACTTACAATCCTTTTCATTGCTATTGATCAACAGTATTCAAAAGGAAGGATAATTGGAATGAAAGTAGTCTAAAGGTCCTTATGTTTTCATGAGGGGAAGTTTTAAAATATTTAATACATTTAGACTTGTTAAGCTATGTAGGCACAATTAAATGTCAAGAGTTATGACAAGAGCATATACAAATCATTGGGAGGGATAGTTTTTCAAGTCAATTATTAAAGTTAAGAAAAGTAGAAAAAGCATGAAAAATGCAAGAAAAAATAGAAAGCATAAAGATGCTAGGAAAAAGTCTAAATATTTAAATGATCAGAGTAAATTTACATAAGCAAAACTTGCAGTTAAAACTGGTGTTACTGGGTGGGTGTGGTGGCTCACACCTGTAATCCCAGCACTTTAGGAGGCTGAGACAGGTGGATCACTTGAACCCAGGAGTTCAAGACCAGCTTGGCCAACATAGGGAAACTCATCTCTAAAAAAAAAAAAATTAGCCAGGTGTGGTGGCAGGTGCCTGCAATCCCAGCTACTTGGGAGGGTGAGGCAGGAGAATTGCTTGAACCCGGGAGGTGGAAGTTGCAGTGAGCCAAGATCACACCACTGCACTCCAGCCTGGGTGACAGAGTGAGACTCTGTCTCAAAAAACAAACAAAACACTGATGTTACCAGTTTGTAAAAGTTTAATCTAAACATATACCTTTTAGAAAAAAACACACATAAAACAGAAGGAAACAAAAAAAAAGTTACACTAGAAGGATAGAAAACCATATGACAGACAAACCTCACAAGAAAGCTTATATAGCTATAGTAATATCAGAAAGACATAGATTGCAAGATAAGAAGGATTATTCAAAAATGTGGAAGAAACTGTTTGGTGTCCAGCAAAATTCATTTCTACTTCTTCCTGGGTACATTACTAAAGTACGTTTCCCAGCTTCCTTTGCAGTGAGGTGTGGCCATGTGACTGAGTTCCAGCCAATGGAATGAGAGCGGAAGTGACTGAGCCATGTCTAGGCCCAGGATTTTAGGAAGCCAATGAGCCTGAGCACTCTCAAGCCCCAGTCCATCATGGGATGCAAACACAATTAAGGCCCTAGAGAATGATAGAAGTAACAGATGGAGGAGACTGGGTCCCTGAAGCCTGGTAGAGAGCCACTGGTCAAGAAACACCCACACTGGGCCTTAGATGAGCAAGAAGTCTTGTGTAAAGCCACTAAAATGTGTCCCTTCATAAACAAGAAAAAAAGCAAGAGTTTGCAAAGAATTCAAGTCAAGAGTCTAGAAAATTCTAACAAGGAAAGAACACCAAAGGAATTAATAATGAAGAACAAAATTGAAATGTATGTATTAGAAAAAGAGGGGGGAAAAACACAATTGAAGAAGAAATTCCAAAATTTAAAGGAGGCCAAAACACATAAAATTGAAAATCTTGTAATGAATTAAGTAAACAGAAGATCTTAGATGAAGTCAAGAGTGAGACAGGATGTGGCAAATACAGAAGAAATCAATTACAACAGAATACTATGAAGTCTTGAAATGACTTATTTTCAAGAAATACGAATGTCAAAATTCCCTTGGGAAGAAACAGAAAACCTAAATAGACAAATAACCATGAAAGAAACAAGAGGAAAAAAAGGTCCATCAACAAATTATCTCCAAGAAGGAGATCAGACCCATAAAGTGTTTCCACCAGCTACGCACATAAAGTCAAGAAATAGATTATTCCCCTGTTTACACAAAATATTCCATGAACTGGAGGTCACTATGTTAAGCGTACAAGCCAAGCACAGAAAGACAAATAGCAAATGTTCTCACTCATATGTAGGAAGCTAAAAATGTGGATCATGAGATAAAGAATAGATTGGTAGTTACTAGAGGCCAGGAAGGTTAAGGAAAAAGAGGGATGAAGAGAGGTTGATTAGTGACATGGAAGAAATAAGACCTGGTGTTCAATAGATCAATAGGGTGACTGTAGTTAACATTAATTAATTGTACATCTCAAAATAACTAGAAAAGGATAATTTGAATGTTCCTAACAAAGAAAATGTCACTATTTAAGGTGATGGCTATCCCAATTACCCTGCTCTGATTAAATGAATGTATCAAAAAATCAAATGTACCCAGAAAATATGTACATCTAATATGTATCAATAAAAATAAATTAAAATATCCCTTGGCATAAAAACAAGAAAACTTCACAAATCATTTTACAAAGCCAGCATATTCCTTATATGGAAACTCAAGATAAATATCACAAAAGGGAGGCAGGAGAATTGCTTGAACACAGGAGAGGGAGGTTGCAGTGAGCTGAGATCACACCACTGCACTCCAGCCTGGGTGGTAAAGCAAGACTCCACCTCAAAAAAATCACAAAAGGGAAAATTACAGCCGTACCTGTTCAATAAGCAACCATCTAGAACCTTCCCTTGGTGCTCCCTGTCTTTGTCCCTCACTGCACTGCTCACTTCGCACTAGCAAGGTGAGCACCACTCATTCTTTGCACGGTGCTTGACACATAGTAGGCCCGCTACAGACCTATCAAACCCTGTAACCATGTGAATGAGTGGTTGGAATTCAGCAGGTCAGTGGCTGAGCCCAGATTGTTAACCTCATTTTCTAGTCCTTAGCACCTTTCACAACAAAACAGCCAAAGACAGCAGCCTGCTTGTCAATATTCATTCTGCAAAATTTTTCATAAATGTGGCTTACTAAGACCTCAGATAATTCTTTTGAGATAAACTAAGGCTACAGGGGACACTTGCTAAGAAGCAATGCTTAATGTGTTATTGAAAGGATATGTAATCACCTCTGGCACACAACACAGGTTGAGAGAAACTGCAGTTTTCCCTCACCACAGAAACCTTTGAGTGCCTTGGGAACTGAGACTACTCTGTTCTCTGAGGCCAGGAAAAAAACACCTCTCCAAAGTCACGTTTCCTTGCACCCTGCAGATATTACACTTCCTAAGAGTTGGATAGTCAAACAAAAGGATCTAAATATATTTCCCCTACTTTTTTGTTTTTATTGGTACATGATAGATGTATACACTTTGGGTGTACATGTGATAATACGTTCATACAACTTGCTAAGATAAAATCAGTGTAATTGAGATATCTACCACCTTAAATATTTGTCTTTTCTTTACGCTAGAAACATTTGAATTATTCTCTTCTACCTATTTTAAAATATACAATAGATTATTGTAAACTATGGCCACCCTACTGACCTATCGAACACTAGAACTTTATTCTCTCTATTCTTAACTGGTAAAGTGATAAGCTATTCCTTGGGTCATCAAGCCACCTTCCTCTAGAGTCATGCTTTGAGTTACTCATCCATTTGTGCCTTTCCTACAGTATCAACTTTATATGAACAAAGAGTCCCACATCATGTGATAAGAGCGGAAAGATGGTTCATGACCCATGACATAGGAACACAGATGTGATCTCCTCTCACCTCAACCTTCCACAGTTCACCCATTTTAACAAGACAAACTTCTAACTCATTGGCTAAGGAGTGAGTATCAAAAAACCGGCATAATCAGATCACAGGCTGTCTTTCCAATCTCATCTTCCCTCATTCTCGCTATGCCCCGGCCTCATACCTTGAAGTTTCCCAATCTCAGAGACTTTCATTATCACTACTCCCTCTGGTAGGATGACTCTGAGAAACTTCCCTTACTGTCAAGCTCCTACTCACCCTCCCAGGCCAAGACCTGATATCACTCTCACTAGGAAATCTTCCACCAAGCCAGAAATAATCACTCATGTGTCCCAAGAAACCATCATACCCTAGAGTTGAATTATAATTATATGATCATGACTTTTCTCCCCGGAATAAATTATAAGCTTTTTGAGGGCAGGGACCATATCATATTCGTTCTTGTATCCACAGTGCCTAGCACGGCAATGCAGGAGCTCCTTCTATTTTCGTCAAATGACCCTGTTGAGTGTCTACTAGTGGCCTGACACGAAATGGTCGTAATCTGATGTAAAACTTACAGTAATCAGAAGAACTAACAAGACCACCTTATAACAATGGGAAAATGGCACTCATGAGGAGGAAAATTGAGGGCAATGCCTTCTGAGACTGGCAAGAAGAGACGATTCCCAGATCAAATGCGAAGCCCGAGAAATGGAGTCCTAGATCTCCTTGAGAACATTTCTTTCTGCCCTGATTCTCTGATTCACTAGTTGATTTGGTTTCCAAAGTAAACTTTCCTTCAGGGGAGACGGTGGGTGATATGAGCCAATACTTTGGATTACCTAGTGCTGTGGAACAAACTACCCCAAAACATAGAAGCTTAGAAAATAACTGTTTTACTTGTTCATAGTTCTGTGGGGTAGGAATTCAGACAAGGATAGGCTGAATAGTCCTGCTCCCTGTGGCATTGGCTGGTGGCCCAACCAGGCTAGAAGTTCCAACAAAGCTTCGTGTACCTGCCTGACACTCAGTGTTCCCTGGTGGCCAGTTTCTCTGTCAGTCTCTCCACACAGCTAGCTTGGGCTTCCTCACAGCCTACTAATCTCAGGCTAATCACACATCTTGCATGGATGCTGGCTTCCAAGAGGGCATGTCCCAAGCAGTGAAATTGGAAGCTGCAGCTCTCTCGAGGCCCGAGCCTCAGAAGACTGCCAGAGACTTCTACCACATTCTACAGGCCAAAACAGGTGCCAGGGCCAGTCTGGACTCAAGAGGAAAAGAATTAGCTGTCATCTTTCAATGGGATGAAGGTTAAGACATTTGTAGTCATTTTTAATCCACCACACTCATTTTTCCTGGGACCAGATAAACTTTGGATAAACCAAATATCAAAGGTCTAAGCCTACCAAGATGAGAGTATAAATCTTCACAATCAGACCATTGCTTAGCATGAACAAATTACTCATCACTATAATACATAATAGGTATACTTAACTTGGCACTCAGTATATGTTCCTGAAACATGTCTATACTTAAGCATTTTGAGAAATGAATCACATTTTAAAGGCATCAAAGGAGTTGCTAAAGGAAATCTATTCTTCTGCAGGAATTTCTTCACTCATTTCTAAGCTGGTTCCAATTCTGCTTATCTCTATTTATTTCACTAAAAACTATTCAATAAATGTGATACTGAATATATTCCTAAACACCTCATTAAATAAGATGTAATTTTATGAATTGTAAGCATTTCACATAAGTTCACAAAGAAGTAAAAAAAAAAAAAATACTACCAGAATTACCACAGATACGTTAATTTGTTGAGACTCTCCCAGAGTTTGGAATTTTTACAGTTACTTTTGAAAAATTCTGATAAAATCAGAGATGTGACTTGTGGCCAAAACATCTTTTTAATCAAAGCCTCAGGCATTTACTTGGCAGAATCTTATGGTTTTGAGAGAGGTTACTTTGGGAATGATTGATAAGAACTGTCATTTAATCTTTGCTCTCTGGCTAGACAATAGCTAGATATCCGGTGTGAAACTGTGAAGGCCTGAGAGCTATGTAATACAGGGTTAATTAAGCTAGATAGGATGAGAAAAGACTATAAGGTTTCCAGGTCAAGTTCAATTTTCTCAAAAGGATCAACCCAGTTTTTCTCAGTAGCTGTGAGATCTGTCTCAATATTTTGTGAAGTTAATTAGTGAATGAATGCTCGAATGAATATATCACTTGCCCTTTACCTCAATATGCTCTCAAGAAACCCACAGACATACTAGAGGGCCCATTAAAATACACAGGACAGTGGCAACAGGAATGAGAAAGAGGAAACAGATTTCAAAAAAATATATTTGGAGGACCAAATGAAGACGTGATGATCCAGTTAGATGTGACATGTGAGGGAGACAAAACATGTGGTTTTTGAGCCTGGGTGTCTGGGTGGATGATGCTGACATCAAGCGAATTAAGAATAATAGTGAGGGTTCCAGTATTGAGTGGAGGGAAGAATCACATGGCAGGAATGTAGAGGACTTCCGGGGATCCACGGGAGATGTCCTGCAGGCAGCTGGTATATTTTTCTGATGCTTGGGGAGAGGTCAGAGTTAGAAAATCCAATTTGGGACACAGTACTGATGCCCTCAAAATGTGCTTGCTTGTCCAGAGTGTGTGAGAGATAGAAAGACACATGGCAGGATCAGCCCCGTGGAGCACCAACACTTACCTGGCAGGTAGAGGAGACAGAGAAAGAATAATGAAAAGTATACAAGAAACGTGCAGAGTGACATAGTGCAGGATTCACAGAACCAGAGTCTCTAAAAGGAGGGAATGACCAACCCAGTACTCCTATTAAACCCACATGTGAAACCTACATTGAGTGACACTCATTCAAGGAATACGTCTTCTCAGCATTGGATTATCCACAAGCACTCATGGTCCAAGCAGTTAGAAAGACCTCAATTCACATGGCTCAATCTGCCAATTAATTAGCTTTATGACTTAGAGCTAGTCTCTTCACTTTTCTTCACCTCAGCTTTCTTATCTGAAAAATGGGGATAATGTTCATTAAGCCCCTTCCTTCGGTTTCATAGGTTTTTGAATTTTGATGAGAAAATGCATGTGAAAGCCAGTCCATTGGGAACTAAAAAGCATGTATGGATATAAAGTTATTTCTTAACCTTGGTAGGCAGATTAATGATTGTTCATAAATGCTTGAAACTAACAGTATATGAGAATAACATAAATAACTCTGCATTGATGAAGCTCTTTAAACCACGAAGACTGAACAACAACAAAGTGTTCTTTGTTCTGGGAACTCATAAGTCCCTTTCTAGCAGCAACAGTACTGAGCTGGGATTCAGGGTCCTCCACTCAGCCCTTTGTCACCACCTTGTGCCTGTCTCCTTTGTCCACATGCCACAATCGATTGTTACTATTTGATGCTAGGTCTACTTCCCTTCCAAACTGTGAGCTCCTTAAAGGCAGACCATGCCCTATCTATTGCTCTTCTATTTTTATCTGTAGCCCCCAGAACAATGCTTGGAACACAAAAGGGGCTTCATCTGTATTCACTGAAAGAGCAAATTAATAGTAACCTCAGATTGTCATTTAACCTTACCCCCATTATAAGAAAACAAAGTGAGATTACATTTACTCTAAGTCCTTAACAACATTAATATTTTCTTCAGTCACATTAAGCAATACCAAGAAATACTTGGCATGTTATTTGGAATAGATAATTAGGAACATACATAGAGATGAAAGTTTCAAGTATGTTGCAATCATTCGAATGGGTTCAAAGCTCTTAAAGGGTGGCATTAGAATGACGTGATTTCAAGCGTTTCTCACCAGAGGAACAGTTGCCTCCATGCACAACAGAAAATGGTAACAGCTTGCGCAGCAGGTGAAGCTCTGGTCTAGAAAAGCTCTTTGCCCTATATCTCTCTATGTTGCTGGTTGTCCCTGAGCTCACTTGCATGTGTCAACCCCACCTCACCCCACTACCAAGTAAAAGATACTAGTTGGTTCTTAACCCCAGATAAAATATGCTAAGAACCTTAAGAACAGGGTGACTACTATAGAGGTGACTCTGGCCCCTCAGGATGGTGCATTTTTAATCTGGAGAAGCTGCAGCCTATGACTGACCACTGAGCTGCTGGAGGTGTTGTTGAAGGTCACAGGAGGACAAGCACTATGCATCATTTCACTATGGTTATTATCTGTAGGGACTTGTTATAATTGTTGCAAAATATAATTGTGCTGATTGATTTCTTCCACCTCATACTCACTGCTCATCTATATTTAAAAGTACATTTGAGGTGTTTTTTCCCCCAATACTATCTACCACCCTCAGAAATTTGAAAATAAGTGGCCCAAATTCAAAAATCAAATGTCACTTAAGAAATGAATAAGATCAGGGAGTAGCAGGCATGACTTCCAAATAGGCAACCCTGTGAGTATTAGTCTGGGTTAGTGGCCAAATTCTGATGCTCCTCACTTTTTTTTTAAGTCACTTGCTCATAAGTTAGACCCAAGATATGCCTCCAGATGGCCAACTAGGATGTGTCCCTGTTCTAAGAATCTCAGGAACAGCTGGAGTACTAGAAAGTTCACATTTCAGTCCACCCATTTTGATATAGGTTGTGATGGGCTCCAATGCCAGCATTCACAATGGTGGCGCCACTCTCCATCAGTCCTCCTTTGGCTCCATGCTGGTCTTGCTGGTGTCTCAGAGGCGATTTCAGTCTTCAGTGCAGAGTTATGCTCTACATTTCCATCACTAATCTGGTAAGCTATCAGCACACAATGTTTGTCATCTCTGCTTCAGCTATTCTATTTAAGTACTAACCCTACCATTCAACTCTCCATTCTTGAGGGTTCCTTAAGAATCAACAAAGACAACCCAAAAGACAACTTTAGTTATTCACTTAAAGAACCCTGTTTTCCTGAAATGATTCGGTCTCACAGAAAAGAACAAAAACAACTAAAAAAAAAGTATAACTTCATCAGTGCCATGGAAATAATCATACAGAAAAACATAACTTCACAGAGCTACCTTAGACCAAAGAGAAAATTGCAGAAAGGGTAGAGGACTGGCCTGGTGTCTGCATTGTTGCTGTAAGAAACTTGGCATCCTTGCATGAAAAGACCTTCAATTCAACACCTAAAAATACTTTTTATTTGAGAGACTCCCAGTGTAGGATTTATAGTTCAACCCAAAACACCAAAAGGGAACAGGACACTAACTCTTCAATAATGTTGCTACTAAATCTTAAATGGGGCCTTCAAAAAGCTATCTTCTTAAGAACGTAATCAATGAAACTTCCTAATTCAGAGCACATCACAGAAGTAAAAGCTTAATCTCTTAGTATGACAATTAGATCCTTGGATTTGCTGAGCTCCTGTAATTCATTCTATTATCCAATAGGTTTCAGGTTACGTTTTGTCAGAACACAGCTTCTCCTTATCCTGATGACTTTTTTAAGGCGTATTTTCATGTCACTTTTAGATGTCACTTATAGAGCATGTTATTTAACTCATTGCCTTGATTTCTTTTCCAGGAGTTACTGGATATTGACAGTGAACCAGCTGCTATGCTGAGTTCCTCATATGCTATCTTGTCAATCCTGATGACCACAACCCTGCATGGGCATCATGAGATTTCAACAATGTTCAAGTACAAGGTCACACAACAAGGATCAGACCTGTATTCAAACCTACCTCTGTCTGCCTGTAAAATCATTCCTTCTCTGGATATTCCTCCCTACAGTTAAATGTCATCTTCTCAATGTGAAATGTCTCCCCTTACCCCCAACCTTCTAGTCAAGATGGAAGTGAGGACCTATCCCAACACTATCCTTTGGGCTATACTTCAAGTTATCTTCTTCAAGAGCTCCCTGCAAAATCATTTCCTCCTGTGCACTGATCACACTCACAGAACAATATATGACTAGTGGAGGCCAAGTTTCAGGTGGGCAGAAATCAGTGAGGAAGATGAGCTTACTTGCAACCTTTAACCTTTTCCCAGAAGTAGAAGGTGAAGCTTAGCGTTGCAGACGAGAAACAGGAAAAGAGCGTCATTGCCAGTGCCCCCAGGGAGCAGATAGCCCCTGCTGGGTCCTGGAAAAGCCCAGGGGGACAGCTCTCTCTGGGTTATGGATCCAGGGGCTCCAGGAAGTTTCCCCTACATCTACCTTTTGCTCCCTTCCTCCCCTCCACACACAATGTGAGGGCTTGCTGCAGGGTAGAGTTAACGCAAAATGTGTCCTCTGACAGATCATATTTCCCAAACCAAAAAATCAATACCCATTGTTCTCACAATAGTAAATAATATTTGAAATTGAAATAGACTTGGAAAATCTGAGAATAAGGTCTCCCTACAACTATTGTGCTTTCTGTGAACTGCTTGTTTCTTGCAACCAATATACTTATAAATAAATATGCATCTAATTAATCTTCCCTACATTTTATTTTATTACAAAAGTAAACCCTATTTGTATATATACGTAGACTACATTATTTGTTCTTCCTTACGAAGGCTGTCAATGTTGAAGTATATTAAAGAGGATTTACTTGTAAACATGATATCAATTAATGACATGCATTGCCTAACAAATATAAAGTACACTCTTACAAATCATAGCCTAAGTCTTTCAGAAAAAATACCTACTTATTTATGATTATTAGTCAAAAAACACATTATGAACTCTATGGCACATGGCATATTCTCATACCTTGGCTCAAGATGACATTCGGGTGAATATTCTTAAATATAAGGTGATTACTCAGTCATCAATTGAAAACAATTTACAGTTCTTCTAGTCAATTATAATTATTGGTTTGCTGAAGCAGAGATCTCAATCTGTTTCACTCTCTGCTTTGGAAAGTCAGAAATGCAAGTCTAAATTTCACAAGTATGTGAATCACACATAGAGAACATTTTACTCACACTGCCCAAGGCAGGCTCAATAGTTTAGCCCAAAAGTTTCCATGAACTTTTTTGTCCTTCTATTTTCTTCCATGACAAAGATCCACAGATTAGAGCATGGCATGTCAGAACTAACTGGGATCTTAAAGACCTTCTCACTGTATTTAATTGCTTTATCAGCACTTGTCTTCTGATGGTGTTGATTTTTCAAAGACAACATTCTTGTTATACACTGTTTCAAATAGTGGTTGTATCAGTTAAGATGCTTTCCGTTCCAAGTAACAGAAACCCCAACTGAAAGTGACTTAAACAATGAGAGAACTGTGTTACCTGATGTAGCAAGAAGTCTAAAGGTGGCCAGTTCCCAAGATCAGGGTGCTTTGCATCTTTCCATTCTGCTGCACTCAGCAGGTTGATAAAGCTTTCATCTGTATTTGTAAGTTGGCTATAGCAATTCCAGATGGTACAAGCAGACGCCACATCCAAAAAAGAGGAAGTATTCCTCCCAGGCTTCCCTTTATGGATTTCAAGAGAAACATTTCCTAGAGGTTTCCCATACACCTCCCACAATTGTCTTGCTGTAATCAGTATTTGCCTCTAGGGCTAGGGAGGGGTCTCTGAAGCTCCTACAAACCCAGTTTCTAAACAAATGCAGTATGCTACTAAGAAGGAAGAAGGGTCTGGTTGATTTGGGATAAGTAGTCAATAGTTTCTGCCACAGGAGTCTCCCAAAATAATCCGTCTTGCCCTATTCACCTTAGTATTAGTATGAGTTTATTATCTGTTCAATCCCCTTAACATTTTCAGCTCCACAAATTGCGCATGCTTCCACATTTCTAGGAAGTCTACCAAAATTTTCAATGTACTTCCCTTTTCTATCCTGAGCCAGTTTTCTCCTAGGGATTCTGAAGAGTAACTAAATACAGAATCATGTGCTATGTGTGTAGGCCTAACCAGGAATCATGCTTCCACCACCATTCAATTCTGGAAGAAAATCTACCCAATTTTCACTTTCAGCAAGGAAACACGTCAACGCACCCACACACTGCCAGTCCTGTCTGGGAATGATGGAGCAGTGACCATCCCCACCTTTCTCAACCACAACTTTCTTCAGAATACATGTACTCACGAAGTAGTGCAGATTAACCATATTGCTCTTCACATCATTTGGATGCTCACAGATCCTCACCAAAGAGAACTAGAAAAGAAAAATGCCTCAATTCTGATTCTTAGCCAACCAGACTATTTAGCGGCTGAATCAGGTGTGCCTCATTCTAACATTCTCTGATTTGCTTCAGTCCTGGGGCACTTGGGCCAACACTTACTCTCCTCATTAAGATGTGAGTCTGTTCTAAGATTTCCAGCTTTTTTTCATTGTTGTTCTTCTTCTGTCTTGGCCCACAAATACAGGATTTGGCTGGTGAGACCGTTATGGATAGCCAGGTGGTCTTCAAAGGAAAAAACCAGATCGCAGGGAGTGTTGTCATAATCTATAATTTATAAACCCTGTCACTGTGTTAATTGCCATTAGAAATTCATTATTGTCACCACCACCAGCATTCACTGACGAGACACAGGTCAGAGCTCTCTCCAGCTGCCAGAAGAGTAAAACGTGCCAAGACTGTGGTGGGGTTGGCAGTGGGGGAGTAAGGGTCAAGAGACACTCCCAGGTGCAAGGGCTTGAACCTCATTAGCCCTTTCCCTGTGACTGTTTACCCATGAGTGTGCCAAGACTGCATATGCCTTGGGAAATTTCTACCTAAACTTGAACTGAGAGGCCCACAAAAGAATGATGGAGAGTACCATTACAGCAGGATTGTATGGACAGCCTCATCCTGAGGGGTCCAGATCACCTGCCTGCACCCAGTGTTGATCATGTGGACTCGTACACAGGAGCCCCATCAAATGTACAGGAATGTTCGATGATTCTGCTTGCAGGCATTTGTCTACCTTTTCAAAGCTTTTCTATTTTCATTTCCACACAGTCACTAGAGGGCACTTGAACCCCACTTTTACTGCAGACCAAGTCATTGACTCAAGTATTAGTGGTGCTTTTGGAAGGGGGGCGAGCAATGGGGAAGTGGAGGAGGGTAACAGGAGGGGCATATTTATTTTAACATCTTCGATAAACCCATCGGTATTTGAGAAAGCTTCCAAGTCAGACTTTGGGGATCAAAACCTTAATTATACAATATAATTGTTGTTAATGGAACGTGTACATTTCAACCCAGCAAGATTGGTGGTGTTTAATGCCAGCATGACATATTTCCCAAATCGTGGTCTTTATTTGTATAAATAGGAAAGAAGCAAAAATTGCATCAGCTCTCTGCATAATGAAGAGGGAGGGAAGTGCAGCCTGTGCTGTGGTGGCCAGATGCTCTTTTATCTCTTTTCAAATCAACATGCAGAGCTGGTGGCCCTCAAATAGAAAGCATCTTTCCTAAGGGATGGCAGAACTGTATGTTTGGAATGATAACATTCCATAAATAAATAAAAAAGATTATTAAGAATGCTGTGTAAATCTCCTAGTCAAACACCCCTTCAAGTAACCATCATCAGTAATTCAGTCTGGTCCCTTAATCCCACTGTATACAAATACACAGCATAAATACAGTATTTAACAAGCACCAGAGAGAAAGCAGCGCTCTTGCAATAAAGACTCATTTAGGAAGAATGAACATGCCTTGCCCCCAGTCTTGCTGGCCGCCCCCAGGATTCGGTTCTTGATTTGACTCTCCCATCTGGATGAGATGTCCAGCTCACGTGACGGAATCCCAGGCGTAACGCCCTATTTAAATAAAACCTAAAAATATTAACTTGGTTCCCACATCCTTTTTGTTCCACTTCAGGGAATTCACAGGGTATCCATTAGAAACCACATCACATTTACAAGGCTCCACGGCTTCCTTAAGCCTTGATGCTCCAATGGGTTAAACAGTCTAAGAGGTGGGGATGAGTGCAGATCTGAAGTGCGTGGGTGAGGATCTCCCAGCCTCTCAGCCCTGGCATGGGGACTTGCTTTCCCCCAGCCTGTCTGGTTCTCTGTGTTTATTCTCTGTCTGCTTTCCCCATGTCTCTCGCTGTTTCCCTCTAAATCTCCATCTTTCCCTCTCTGTCCCTCTCCCCTTCCCTCCTTTCCTCTCTGTTTCTGTCTTTGTAACTCTCCTTATTTTTACTCATTTTAGTGGTTCACTGTTTGGATCTAGGACCTTGGTCAGCATGAGCATTGTACTCGCAGAGGGGGTGACACAATTCCTTATGGTGAATACAGGCTAAACATGATGGCCCAGCTTTTCTCACTGGTTTCTGGCGAATTGTGACTACCTGCAACCTCCAGGCATGGGACTACAAACAGACCAGTGCTCAGCTGTTTCCTCAGCTGAGTTACTAGCCCAGATACAAGCACTTTGAGTACCTAGTTAAACGAATGCATACTTTTTCCTTTCTTCCTCAGCCTGAAAGAGAGAAATAAGATGGCCCAGGTGACTCCAGGGCACTCTGCCCATTAAGCATCTTCTGTGTGAGTAAGAGGCCATTTCTCCAGCTGTCCATTGCAGCATTCCACAACCCAGGCTGCTGCTGTCCATGCTGATGGGTGTTTGAGAGGGCAGAATGGACCCCTGATTCACTTCCCATCAGGAACACTTGCCACCAGGAAACACCCTCAATCTACTCTTCCCTTTCCCTTTGAGACCTTCTATTTCAGGGTCTTCCCCCTGCCAGACTGAGAGACAACAGACTGAGGACAAGCCCTCAGGACAGAGAGTCTAAGGCTCCATGTCCTGACGCTGCAAGCCCCACCTCAGCTCAGCTCAACTCAACACCTTAGACCTTCAGCTCACAGGTGATGGGGCCAATGTCATTCCACATGTGTCAAATTTCTTAACCATGATCTAATACCTGATTTTTCAACTGTTAGCAAAAGTTGGTTTTTAGAAGCATCTTATTCTTACTATTTTTATGATCTTCTTTGTTATATCCAAATTTCAAATCAAATATGGTGGAAAACGAACTATATTAATTTGCTAGAGCTGCCACAACAAAATATCACCAGCTGTGTGGTGCTTAAACAACAGAAATTTATTTTCTCACAGTTGTGGAGGCCAGAACTTCAAGATCAAGGCGTAGGGAAATTGGTTTCTCCTGAGGCCTCTCTCCTTGGTTTGCAGATCTCTGCTTTCTTGCTGTATCCTTACAGGGACTTTCTTCTATTTATGCTTGTTCTGGTGCTCCGTGAACAAGTTTCCTCTTCTTATAAGGACACTGGTCAGATTGGGTTGGGGTGAAGGTATAGGACACAATTCAGCTGCAACAGAAACTTTCATATTTCAAAGAGCATCTAAATTTTTGCCAAGCTCAGCCTAAAAAGAATTGGAAGGCCTGTTTCTAATCCACCATTGACACATTATATAACAATGACATTGAATGAACATTGCAGTGATAAAAGAAAAAAATAAATTGCAGTTACAAATCAATATCTAATAAATCTCTTAAGGATTTTCAAAATTCAGCTGCTCACAAGCAAGATTTTCTTCCCTGGTTAAAAAGAGGGAGAGAGAGAAGGAGTTTTATCTGTGATGTCTTTTGTTTTGTTTGTTGGGAGGAGGGAGTTATTATGATTGTTTTGGTCTTACAATATTTTCTACTTGGCACTTTCTTAACTGCAAAGCCTTTTGCTATTGTTTATATTTATCACATTCTTTTAATAAGCATCGCTCCTCTCCAGTTCTCTACAGGACACTTGTGAAAACTTGGAAAATATTAATTGCTAACAATCCACTCACAAGTTGAACAGGCAGATAAGAAGGAAAAGCCTTTCTTGTTTGACAAGCTTTCCATGAAACATAACCCCGGGTTTGTTTCTTCACTTATTTTTCCCTTTAATAAATGTAATGGGGTAGTTTGGAGTGAGTCTGAGCATTGTGGTGAAATAGGAAAAAATGCTGCTTTGGACCTCAATTACATTGCACAAAAGCTATCCCAAAGGTCTGTCTCTCCCACACCCTTGTGCCTGATACTTCAGCAGTTGCTCAAGGGGAGACAATGCCCTGAGGGACCTCTGGCACTGTCAAGCCAGTGCAGGGGAGGCCAGGAGACCCCACAGCCGGGTGAGGCTTCTCCCTTTGAGGCAGCCTCCAAGACTTAAAGGAATTCTTGTTTACTGCAAACTGGCTATGAACTATAGCCCCTGATGTTCTCTATGCCTGGGCCTCTATGTGTGATTTCAGAAAGCCATGTAAAAAAAAATAAGAGACCTTAGGTCAGATATGGTAAATATTGTATACACGTTTCTCTCTTCTCCTACCTGAATCCTGACTGAAATGACAATAAAAGAATTAAAAAGATGTAAACCCACAAGTTAGCAAGAACTAGAGAGGTAAGAGCTGTGGGTAAGAAATGTCAGATTTTTGGAGGGGGGAAATGGCAATTACCTCAGCAAAGGAGGAGAGGCTGTAATGAAAGAACACACAAGTTCACCCACAGAACCCTTGACAGACTAGACATCTGCACACCACAGGTTCCGTGGAAGCTGGTGGGAGACCGGGGCTTGGAGCAGAGGTACTGACTAAAAGTCTGTATTTGTACACAGTATGTATCCGCTTCTTCCCTCACTCCACCCCAGCTTACCAAACACTAGCTCTTTCCCTCTGGCCTCTCCCAACCCATCCCCTGCTCCATCCTTTCCAGGCAGGTAAACATGTCTTTTTTAGAGAACTTCAACCAGAGAATCTTCACATTCTGGTAACAACAGGGTGTGAGGCTGAAAACAAGGCACTAGGTGGAAGTCTGTCTTCCAAGTGCCCTTTCTGTCTCTGCTTCCAGAACACAAGTGCCCAGATATATACCTTCCAGGCACGAAAATGAAGAATAATTCTCTAGAAAGACTGACTGGCCCTAGGGACTAGATTCACAGAGACTCCACCTGAAATGTTCTTCATCAAGTAAGCCCACTCATATCCTGATAACACTTACTGAGGGGCAAGCCACCCCATGTACATAGTCTCCTCTTAGCTTTTTAGTGTACCACTTCCTAATTATAAATAAACATCTAAGGATCACCAGACATTTGAAGAAGACCTCAACTATGAAAAACGAGAACTAAAAAATAAACGTTTTTCTGAGGGCTGAGAAGACATAGAGACAATAGAGGGAGCAGAAAAATAAACAACAAAAACAAACAACCCTACAGTCATTATCATCATCAGAAAGTTTTGAGAAAGTGTTGCATTCATGAAACAAGAATAAGATGCAATGAAAAAGTATAATCAGAATGAAAAAAAGGAATTAGCCAAGATAAAAAATATTCTGTAGAGCAGTTGGAAGATAAGGTTGAGTAACTCTCCTTGAAAGGCCAAAGAAAAAGATGAGAGTGAAGAAAAAGAAATCTATCCAACATCTGAAATTCCAAGAAGGGAAAGTGGAGAGAATTATGGGGTGGAAATAATCTAATAAGTGGTTGAATCTCCCAGAACTGAAAGACATGAGTTTCCAGAGAAGGCCCAGCATCATGTGTTTAAAACAACAATCAAAAAACTACCTAAGCAAATATTATGAAATTTCAGAATATCAGAAATAGGACAGATTGTGAATTGGCAGAGAACAAAGGACAAGGAATAAAAATGCCATCATGCCCTCTTACTAGCAACACTGAGGCCAGACAACAATATAACAACTGCTATTCTGAGAAAAAAAAAACATGTTCAGTCTACATCTATACCAACACACACTTTTAGTCAAGTATGAGGGTAGAACAATGAACTTTCAGATAAACACTGACTAAGGAAATATACTTCTTATGCACCCTTTCTCAAGACTAACTGGAGTCAGTGTTTCCCCCAAAACATTTTATCAGCTAACAAGGTGCTATGATGTGGATATTTGACCCTTCCTATGTCATGTTGAAAGCTGATCCCCAGTGGTAGAGGTAGGGCGTGGTGGGAGGTATGGGTTGTGGAGGTGGGTCCCTCATGATTGACTTGGTGCCATTCTCACAGGAATGAGTGAGTTCTCACTCTTAGTTTTCAGGAAAATTGGTTGTTGAAAAGAGCCTGGCACCTCCTCCCCATCGCTCTTTCCTCCCCTCGCCATATGATGGCTGCTCCGCTTTCTCTTCCACCATGACTAGAAGCTTCCTGAGGTCCTCACCAGAAGCAGATGCTGGTACCACGCTTCTTGTACAGCCGGCAGAACTGCAATCCAAATAAACCTCTTTTCTTTATAAATTACTCAGCCTCGGGTATTCCTGTATAGCAATACAAATCAACAAAGACAAATAAACAAAATTGGAATCCAGGAAAGGAGAGAGTGGAAAACAAACCCCAGAATAACACAGGAGAGGAATCCCAAAACAACTATTCAGTGACCCTGACGACTCAGTGAACCAATGAAGACTCTGGGAGTTTGGAGAACTCTAGGAGGAAAGCCTCCAAGCTGGGAGTAGGGGCTAGGTGGGAGAATTCTGTATTATTTAATATCTCGAACTTGGGGAAAACTGTATGAGAAGCATTTACACAGCTGTCAGAAGATGCAAGGAAAATTAGTGATAGGTTCACAGAACACTAAGCAAATGGAAAAAAAAGAGACAGTTATTAACTTCTGGGGAAAACATTGTATAATAGACTAGATGTAAATATAGTACTTGTTTGGCTCAGTAGTAAATAATATTTACATTGCCACAATAATGTAAACCCTGAATATGGGCTATAAATATGAAAATGTGCTATAAATATGTTGAGAGGAAAGGGAGAGACGAAGGGAATGATTAGAGAAAATCTTCACGAGCATAATACAGAGTAAATAGATAATATCTAAAACAGATAAATCAAGCATTAGCAACATTAGCAAATTATTTATAAATGTGCAGGTACATGAGAAAAAAACTAAAATAGCTAGAAGTAGCTGGCAATGAATGGAGAGAAAATGGGGGTGGAGAAAAGTGGAACAAGAGTGCTGCTAGGTTTGATTTTAAACCTTTAACTGATAAATTGAGTCATGGAATTTGTGAGGGAGGGGATTGTTCATTTGTTTGTTTTAAGAGACAAGATCTTGCTCTGCCACCCAGGCTTAAGTGCAGCGGCGTCACCGTAGCTCACTTCAGTCTCAAACTCCTGGGCCCAAGCAATCTCCTGCCTTGGCCTCCCAAATCCTGGAATTAAAAGCATGAGCCCCCATACCTGGCCAAATTGCTAAAATTATGTCCACATAGATGACTTTAATAGCTATACAAATAATACATATAATGAATATAAATAAATAGATAAGAGAGAGAGAATGAGACAGACAGCAGAACGGACAGGAGGTAAGGTTTGAAGGAATAAGCAGGAAGCCTGCTGTTGATGCCAAAGACCATGAAGACCCAGGCTGAGCCAGGCACAGGTGCTGTTTTGCCAGAAATGCAAGACGAGCATTGGGGAATCAGGCAGAAAGAAACAGAAGATGGGCATCGGGGAATCAAGCAGAAAGAAACTGCTTTTTAGATTATGTAGGGAAGATTCTGGCTTGGACTGAGAGAAAAATAACATTGGAACTAAGGAAAATGTACTGACTCCCAGGAGAGTCGGGCAGAAATGAACCTGCAATGGTCATGAGCCAGCCTTGCATTGCCCAACCACAGGGGACGCTCTCCCCATCAAACTCCACATGACCCATGCTCCCTGGAGTTATGCAAGTGGACGCACCAGCCCTGTGGGTGGACATAGGGATCCAGGATCTAAATTTTACTTCTTCAACTGCCCCTTAACTCCTTCAAATTATATTTGTTTTCTGTAACTTCCTGCCTGTATGAAACTATATGATAATTCTTTTTTTTTTTTTTTGAGACGGAGTCTTGCTCTGTCACCCAGGCTGGAGTGCAGTGGCCGGATCTCAGCTCACTGCAAGCTCTGCCTCCCGGGTTTACGCCATTCTTCTGCCTCAGCCTCCCGAGTAGCTGGGACTACAGGCGCCCGCCACCTCGCCCGGCTAGTTTTTTGTATTTTTTAGTAGAGACGGGGTTTCACGGTGTTAGCCAGGATGGTCTCGATCTCCTGACCTCGTGATCCGCCCGTCTCGGCCTCCCAAAGTGCTGGGATTACAGGCTTGAGCCACCGCGCCCGGCCCCATATGATAATTCTTAAGACCTTCAGCAATGAAGATACATTGCCCATAAGACATTGCTGTCTTAGTCTTAAGAAAAAATGCTCTAAGAGAAATAATAAAATGAAAGGCCCCCAAGTGAAGTTCTTTTTTTCTTTTTTAGAGACAGGGTCTCACTCTGTTGCCCAGGCTGGAGTGCAGTGGCATGATCACAGCTCACCATAGCCTTGAACTCCTGAACTCCTGGGCTCAAGAGGTCCTCCTGTCTCAGCCTCCCGAGTAGCTTGGACTACAGGTATGCACCACTGTGCCCAGATAACATTTTGATTTTCTCTGTTGCTGTTGCTGTTGTTTTGTAGAGACAGGGTCTCTCTTAGTTGCCCAGGCTGGTCTTGAACTCTTGGCTTCAAGGGATCCTCCCACTCTGCATCCCAAAGTGTTGGGATTACAGGCATGAGCCTCTTGCCTTGGTAAGAGGAAGTTCTTAAGTCCTCAAATGGTAGCAGAAGTGATAACAAAGCAGACAGCTGGGCTTGGAATGGGGTCTCACAGCCATTCCGTAACAAAAGTGAGAGATCTCAGGCAGATCACTTCCCTAATCTTACCTAAGTGTCAAGACATTTACTGAGATGAGGAGTTGCGCTAAATATGGAGTATGGCCCATTCCAGCTCAGAACACTTAGCTATGTCTAAATTACACTGCTAGAGGAGCAGCAGCTGCCTCGTGGACAGAAGTCCTCAGCCACTGCCACTCCATCGGGTTCCCCCACAGGGTTGGTTACCATTTCACAACACTTCAGGTTCTGCCCAAAGGGCTTCTTCCTCTTCGTGCCACAAAAGCCACTCTACTGAATGTTCATCCTGTACCTCGAGTCAGGTCTAATCAGATTTCCTTTTGTGTGTATTTTCTTCCAATTTTAATGAATTTGTGGTAAAGAACTAGTCATAATCCTCTACTAGCTCCTTCTGGAACAGGTGTTTGGTGGCAGAGGTTATCATGTGGCATCCTTTGGTGTGTCCCTTCTTGTTGTTCCATTTGAGTTGGAAGGTGGCTACAGAGACTTAGCAGAAGACAAAGTCAGGATATAAGACAATCTTCTATATAGTTGCCAAAAGAAGTGCGAGGTGGTGAAAACATAAAACACACAGGGTCTGCAAGTTGACCTTAAACTCAAACTGTAGTCCTTTCGGCCCACACACCACCCACTGAATTTACAGAAGCCCACTTATTATCAAAGCGGTGCCCCAGCTGACAGGTAGTGTTGTCATTTCCACTTTCTTGGACTAGGGTCATCAAGATTACTGCAATCTAATTCTGAGTCTTCTTTTCAGCCTTTTCTGCTTCACACACTACACAACATGGCCACTCCCTGAGCATGCTTTATCATTTCTCATTTTCACCCTTTTTCTCAAATTCCAAGTCTCTGGACTGTTTCTTCTTTACTCTATATTTGGAGTCCTTTGCACCTTTCCAAATTCAGACCCTGACCCCCATCCTAGAACACTTTCCCCAAACCTCACTGGTTGAAGGGTTTCCTTGCCCACCCAGCTTCAGGACATTCATCCCCTTTAGGACTCCACAGCACAGACAAACCTTCATAGCCCTGCTTCCACCATCTTGAATATTACTTAATGATTCCTCTATCTCTGCTAATCTCACCAGATTATAAGTATAATAACATGTCCATCTCTTCAACTCTAGGATCATTTTTACTCAACACAACATGTCACTCAAGTTTAATAACCTTCACTACCAGAAGCCCGGTGTTCTAGAGTTAACCGCATTCTACTGGACCCTGGTGTGGTATTGGCCAACAAAGAGGCAGCAGGACAAAGAACACACAATGGAGCTTAGTGCTCAACTACCTGGGATCTGGGGCCAGACTCCACTTTGAAACTTTGGCCAAGTTATTTCACCTCTTTCAGCTTCCATTTCTTCCTCTGTAAAATTATCCTTTCTCCCCAAAAATAACTCTTTGGTGGATCTTAACATCTTCTATGATTCCGTTACATTTTACAATTCTTCCTTCGAGAGAGTTCTGCATAGGACTCTGAATGACAATCGAAGAGATGGATCCAAGCCTCAGTTGGGCTGATGAGACAACTTCCTTGGCCTCCCCATTTGCAAGCTCTGTATGAATGGTTTTGGTTGTTTGGCATAATAAAAATACTTCTAATAACAAATGTGAGGGTCCTGCAGGAAATTAAGCACGTGATGGTTGAAGATAGCTTTTCTTTCACCAAATGTTTCTGGTCAGCTTCTGCTCACTTCACGGGGAGGGAGAGGGGTACACAGGCTACTCCTGAGAGAAACCTATCTCTTGACTATCAGTAGGGTAGGGGTTGAGATTTACACATTTGAGTATATTTTTTCTTGTGAGGCTTTCATATTGAACAACTCTTTTTTTTTTTTTTTTTAGACAGAGTTGCGCTCTTGTTGCCCAGGCTAGAGTGCAATGGCGCGATCTCGGCTCACCGCAACCTCTGCCTCCTGGTTTCAAGTGATTCTCCTGCCTTAGCCTCCCAATAGCTGGGATTACAGGAACGCACCACCACGCCTGGCTAATTCTGTATTTTTAGTTGATACGGGGTTTCTCCATGTCGGTTAAGCTGAACAACTCTTTTCTCCTTATATACTGAATGACCTTCCCCCGGGGCCTGTGAGCTGCCCTGCACTCTTGGTACTTGGTCAGAGAGACAAGAAGCTGCTGAAGTCTGCGATCTGCCTGTCTGCTGGGTGGAGCCCTGTCACCATGGGCCACTTTTACTGACTTCTACCTCCATGTAAGGCAAGAGAAATGACAGAATAGCTGTGCACTCAGAAATCACAGTGTTTGTCCGAGTCTTAAGAACCATTTGCTACCATAATGATCACTGAGTTATGTGTTCAACTGTCCTAGGGAGAAGCTTACATTTGGGAGACTGGGGAGAAGGAAAGAGTGAGAGAGGGTGAGATTCTCTCTCTCACACATACACAGAGTGAGAGAGGAGACAGTAATAGAGGAAAGAGAAAAAGAGGGAGAGAGAGATGAGAATTTGAAGAACTAGAGCAGAGATTAAACAGAATACGCCCTCAGAAGCCTCATGCACCGGTGACAAGCCATGCAGCAACCGTCATGTGGAAGGGCTTTGATGGCTTTAACCTCCACCCTGAGAGCAGAGCTAGAGCTGCAGGGCCGGGTGTGCAGCAGCTGCACTCTGCCTCTACCTGCTGCAGTGGAGATTTGTCCTTAAAGTGCCAGCGAGGCGACGTTTTCATGAGCTGTCTCGGCAATTGATAAGTGAAGTGGAGACATTCACAGGTTCAGACCTGAAGCCTGGTCCTTAAAATGAATTGGAAGCATCTGGCTGTTTTGCTGTCTGTAGGTAATGATGCAGCCGCGTCACACACCCAGATGTGATTCTACATTTCTGCAGCTGTTCTGGTGGGAGTTTCTACACCCAGAACATCTGCTGCTGGGACTCTGTGGTACAATTCTCACTCCATCTCTCTGGGTTCTTATTCTTTTCCCAGAAAATGTACTTTCTTTCCGCTCAGTATTTTTTCTATTTTTCAAGGAGTTATTCCCAGCAAAGGGATGCCCACCAAATTCTATTTCATGTGGAAGAGAAATTCATATCATCTTCAAAATTCACAGGCAAACTGAGGGGGTATGATGCTAATTAGTTTTATGAGGTTTGATGACATAGAACATTAGAACCAGGCAAAGAATCATAGTTTATTGCACATTTAGAAGAAATGGCTTTAATAAAGTCACTTCTGTATGTTAAACAAAATAGGCATCATGTTTAACATTGACTTCTGTATGTTAAACATAAACAGAACATCTTTAAATTAAAAAATGTTTATCTCCATGATATCTGTCAGCATCATCAAACTGCACACATAAAGCTCTCTCAGTACTACATATTTAGTCAATAAAATACCCTCGTAAAGCATGATTCCTCAAACATTTTAGGTGATAATATAAAGTCACATAATAGCTTTAAAGATCAACAAGAAATATCAAGAGTCATAAAATATTTATCCACTTTGACCCTGTAATTTCTAGGAATTTATTCTAAAGAAATTATCTTATATAGAGAAAAGGCTTATTTATAAAGATACTTATCATGGGATTAATTACAGTGAAAAATGGATTTGATCTATTGTCCCAAAATACAGAAATAGTTAACACAGTGTCTCTACTTCCATAGGACACATGGAAAGTCAATAAGAGGGACTGAATTGTTCCAGCTGTTTGGGCAGCAATTAAAAAGATATTTACTGAAGCTAATCATAACATGGGGAAATGCTTCTGACATAGATTAAGTGCAAAAGCAACATGTAAAGTTGTCTGTACATTATGCTTAGAATCATATCAAAACTCAGCATTTGAAAATGACCCAAAGTAATTGCTCCAAAACAATCATAGCTATTGTGTTTGAGCGGTAGAATTATGAGCAATTTTCTTCTTTATTTTCCTAATTATTTCTGAAATGGTTATATTGCTTGAATCAACAAAAAGACAAAGAAAAGTGAGTTCTTACAGCGTGGCCAAGACACAGAATCTGCCAAGGCAAGGGAGTCTGGAAAAAAAGCAAAACCACTTAAATCTGAAGCAAGTCTTCAAACACAATCTAGAGCAAGCTGACTTCAGACAGAGGCCTGTTTGCCCACTACCGCCGCAGCTTTCCGCCTATTTTCTCCAGCATTTTAAGGATCCCAAAGTGAAATTAACCCAAGATTCTGAGTTTCACCTGACAGAGCTGAAATACAGTGACCAACTATGAGAAAGCCAACCAACCCAGCTTCAGATGAAGGTTCATGAATAACTACATATGGGGAAACTTATTTTCCTTCGTTTCAGTGATTGAAAAAACTTGGAACGCAGTTCCTCTCTTTGTTTCCACCAAGAAACTTTTCCAAGCCCACAAAACTTGGGAAGGATGAATATAGTACTTGTGTCTCACTGCACCCAAATGCCTTTGCCAACTCCTATTAAACTTGAAGGAGAAAACAGACAAGTGAATATTGCTTCAGGCCAACTTTTTTTAAAAACACTCCTCTCAAATTTTAAAATAATACAATTGATTTTTTTAATATCCAAAAATAGACTGCTATTTCATAGCATTTTGGAGGACAGTTTTCCTTTAGAAGTGAAAAGGGATGATTGAGTGATAGAAAACTGATTGATCTCAGGATTTCACAAGGAAATGCCGACCCAGCATCGGGCCCTCACACACACCATTATAATTCTTTGATTTCCTGTCACTGCAGACATTTTAAAAACTGAAAGTAAATAGGAGACATGGAAAATCAATGTGAGGTGCTGAATTGTTCCAGCTGCTGCAGCTCTGTTAATTACATCATATTTTTATGGAGACATTCGGCTCAGACGTGCCAAGTGACCGCATCTGGAAGCATCGCCTGCCATCCTGTTGGGGGAAGCTCTTCTCCCCAGGCATCTTGGTTAACTGCAAAAGGACAAGCTACCCCAGGAAAGCAGCTTGTACAGCCCAAGTCTCTGAGGCAAAATCCGGATGATCAGCGTGTCTTCCGTTACCATAGCGATGAGGTGCTGGGCACTGAAGAGGGGCCATACCTGTGCAGGAAGCGGGTTAGTCAGTAGGCACAGTGCAGACCTAAGGAAAATGAAAGTCTATTCTACTCGGATGGCCAGGCCTCGGTGGGCTAAGTGGGAGAGAGCCAAGAAGAGACCGCATGGAGCAGGCAGAGAGGAACACTGAGAGCAAAAGGACGGGGTTTAAAGTGCCAGGCCCAGGGGAGCCACAGCGGGCTTCCAAGACAAAGTCCTTTGAGCACCTACCTCCTTGCCAGAACAGTAAAATGAAGCTCTCAGCACTAGTACAGACTTCACAGACTGTTTCAATAAAGGCTGTTCCTCATTTCCTTGTAATTTACATGCTTCCGAAGTGCTTCCTGGTTTCTCTTCCTCCTCTCCATCTCATTTCCTTGCCTTTTTCTTTCCTCGCATCTTTCCAGAAGTTTCCAAGGCCCCACTTTCTTTCCAGCTTTATGGGTGCTAGGGCCAGCTTCTTCATCCAGGCATCTCTATCTCAGCACAATTCATTCTCCTTTTCTCTCTTTGTTTTTATCTCTACAGCACCTCCTTCCCTCATCTATTTCTTGCTTTTTTTTTTCTCATTGTAGCTTCTTGCACAAGTAGCTGGATGAAAGAAAAATCTAGTGTTACCAAAGACACTCTGAGACATTCCTCAATGTCCAGCCTCTGCTGCCCACCTTATCCTTAGTGATGGGGTCTGTCTTAGGCGCAGTCTTGGCCCAAGACTCTGATTTTCCAAATCCTGGATTCCTCAGAAAGCATCCAAGGGCTCTATACACATTTTGTTTTAATTTCATTATTTATATGTATTTCAAATGTATGATACCTATCTCCTATTCTCTAACCCCCAACCTGAAAAAAAACCCTACACATTTTTATTGTAAATTAAATGTACATTATATGTAAATGTCAATGCATGAAATACGTAAGTACATAAATTTAACACGTGGAAGTACATTCCATTTTTAATATAAATTCAATATAAATTGTATGTTTTTAAAACATACAACCTTTTGCACATTGTGAACTTGTGCCTATTAGTAAATCGTTTTGTCCAGATCTGGGAATAAAGGTTCTTATAGTTTCTAAGAACTGTCTCCTTGACTAGGAACGTGGTAGGGTTGCACTGATATTTGGATAAAGTCTGGCCTCTGCCTGGCAGTTCAAGTAAAATTGCTTAAAAGCACATCTTACAGCACATGAGTGAAGGGCTTGTTCCAATGCCAGCAAGGGTTCCTGCCTATGCTTGGGGCTTTCTTTTCCTGTAGGGTAATTGCATTCGTGCAATAGTAAGCTAGGTTGTACCATGTCAGAGACTATTTAAACTCTTGTTTCAATGTCCTGGTTGCTTTCTGCAGTGACCTTTCAATGAGAGGAATTTGAATATTTACTAAATATCATGAGTGATCCAACCTTAAAATATAAATTTCCTGTTGCTCCTCATGCAAAGAGTCTAGGTCACTTTGACTAAGAGAATCTCCTAAAATTGCAAAGCCAACTGCCGACAAACTTGTCATTTACAGCATTTATCTGAGCAAATTTGCTGATTCCAGATGATCTAAGGCTGAATTATTATCTGTAGCCACCAATTTCTAATTTTTGTGTTCATTCCAACAGCTTCATCTATATAATTTATCATTATAAAGATAATTGTTATACATTTGAAATAAAATGTATATTAATACATTATTTAATTGGCTTAATCAACTGGAATTTCCACTTAGATTTCATTTGAAAAGAAATGCTTTGCTACCAAAAAAAAAAAAAAAGTTGAGAACCACTGGCTTCACCACTGTCCCCTGGCCCCCTCCTCCTCTCCATCTCCCCGACTTCTGCTTTTGGCCCCAGGGGACCCATTGCCAATATCCTGCCTCCCCATCAACTGTCCTTGCTCTTCCAGGCTGTCCTCTGCTCCCTTGCCTCCTCCTTTCCAACTTGATCCATGACTCTTTGCCTAGAAGTCTGGCCATCGTGCTCTAAGCTGTCTGCTCTAGTGTGATAAACAGACTCACACTAAGGGAGTCATTTCTTAAAATGATTTGAGGGGTTACCACTGCATGGTGGGAGTTGGGGGTGGCAGACTGACATCTTACTATGAACTCTTGTGAGTTGATGTAAAAAGGTGAATCATCCACAGTGAAATTTTAGGCACTTTGACATTCAGAATAATCACAGGCAACCCATGGTCCATCTCATACCCTTTCAAAGTGTTTCCCAAACTATCAACTGAGCACACTAGTATCAGAACCACCTGTGAAGTGCTTACTAAAAAGGCAGATTCCTGGTATCTAGCCCGAACTCTTTGGAAGCTAAGACCTAAAGCTGCCTTTTTAGCCAGCTCCTCAAATAACTCTGCATGTTGAAGTTCAAGGGTCTCTGCCGCCACTGTCTGCACGTGGATGTCAAAGGCTGGGGTAGAGTGGGGACACTGCCTCTGCCTCCATGGGAAGATACAGACTGAATGGCAAGCCAGGGAAGAGAAGTACACAAGCAAGATGAGGACCATACAGAGACAGGACATAATACCTACTGAGCATTCTGAAAAGGAAAAGAAAACTAATGCAAGTTCTCTTTTCTCCAGCTCCAAATTAATTGGTCAGCAGTGACAGAGCAGAAACAGATAGGGGACATCTGAACCACAAGGCAGCCCAGCTCCCAGCACATCCTGGAGGAAACAGCAGCAGGAAGGGGAGGGTGGTGCACGGCAGTGCTTGGAGGCAAAGCCACAGGCCATGGGGGCCCGGTGGAGGCACCAAGCCCTGTTCCCTCTGGTCTGCCTACGTGGAAGGTGTTTGTTGCTGGATGCACTGCCTTTGCAGCCCTTCTCCAGGGCAGGCCCAGAACTCCTGGAAGGCCCAGGCGGAAAGCACTTGAGCAGAACAAGCAGAGTCCCACTTCCTCAGGCTGTCGTTTGTACCTCTGTTCTTCCTTAATAAAAATCCACCGTGCACTCCAAAAGAGTAACTAGGACACTTCGTTTTTATTCCACATGCATCTCATTTGTCTTCAGTAGGTTCTTCCATAATCTCATCATTATTGCTATGGCCCTCAGAGGACAGCTGACTTGCATTAATCAGGCAAGCCCCTCATCGCTCACCAGATTCTTTACACTTTTACCATGCCCTGGGGCATCCTAACTTACTTGAAAAATTAATAAACCTCCCCCCTCTTATCTTACCTTATTAATGTCTGTCTTTGTAACCCATTATCCCCGCATATCATCAGAGATCACTGGAGGGTGCAGTGAACACCAGCTTGCTCCCCTCATTCTATTCCTGAAACTGGAACACCCCTCTCCCTGAGTGGCCAGAAAGAAAATGGCCTTCGTGGGCCAGCAGGGTGTTTGTTTACCAGCTCAGATGGCACTGTGGACCACAGGCAGGAGAATTCTTAGGCTTCAACTAAAGGCTATTAAGGCCCATTAAGTTGTTCTCTCCTCCTCCACATCCCTCTCCCCTCTCTTGTGCACCCTAGTAAATCTGACTCATTAGCTTTAGATGTTTTGAAATAGTGGTACATTAATCACTTGTGTTTGCACACTGTTTATGTGGGTTGTTGGTCATGGTCTGTAGTTATACTGGCTGTCTCCCTTGCTTACTTAAAGGTACAATCCAATTGAAAATAAAGATTTTTGCAGGTTTGCTCATTACACACAGTGTCGGCAGCTGGTGAGTGTCTTTTGCAATTCATCAGAGGCCTCCCAGACCACCTGCTCTCAGCATCCTGCAAACAGCTGGCTCTGGGTAAGTACCATAAGCTATTACCTTATACAACAAATAAATAAATAAATAAAGGGATGGATGGGTAGACAAATAAATAAATAAGTTGAATTGTCGGCCCTGAATCATTGCTTCTGGAAGGAAAAAGTCCATTTTAAAAAAGGGAAAAAATATATCTAGCCCAAACTTTTGGGGTTCCATTTATAGGAAAAAAAAAAAAAGAGGAGGGAGGTGAAGCGCCCAAAACTTTGAGTGGAAATATTTTGTCATTTGGGTCACAAGGCAGTCAAGAAAAGAACTCTATGACAGGCTGGCAATGTGGTTTGGTATGGAACATGAGAAGTGGGGTAGGGGATTGAGTTTAATTGCCTGCTGGATTTTTCTTTTTTTCTTTTTTTCCAGAAAAAGCCACAGGGGGGCTTTGTGGAGCTTGAGCTAAGGCCACCAGATGTCCCAGGATTAAGAAGCCAACCCCAATTTCCAAGGTCGTCACCACTTTAGTTTTTTGTAACGTTTTCCCCAATTTTTAACCCTGAAATGACCCTCTGTGTGGCCGTGCCCTACTCCAGTCCCTGAAGAAAAGCTAGAGATGGTGGGAGCAGGAGCTGAAAGCTGGCCACTGGCAAGAAGGAAGGACAAGTTTAGAGAGGAGACAAGTTGCAGGTCAGCTGCATTGTGGCTGACCTTGACAATACAGAAACCAAAAAGCAGGTGAGGGTCTGGGAACGGGTGTCATTTTGAGAGATTTCCAAAGTTTATCACAGACAGCCAGAAACTTCTCTGAGGTCTACTGAGAAAGTTCTTACAATTTGAAGCTGGATCCTGGATCACCCAACACAACTACAATCCCTGTGAAGGAAGAAGTTATTCATGATACTTGTTAAAGAATGGCGAGGCAAACTCTATTCAAAGGGGCTACTCCGGTGGGGTTTTGTAATAGGGAAGAGAAATCGGGCTCAACTCAGAATACAAGGAAAAGTGGGAATTTACAAGCAAGGAGGTCAAGGGGCAGGCTGGGGAGCAGTCCATGGGAAATTGCTAAGAAGAAACCTCAGGGTTGGGTGTGGTGGCTCACACTTGTAATCGCAGCACTTTGGGAGGCCAGAGTAGGCAGATCACTTGAGGTCAGGAGTTTGAGACCAGCCTGGCCAACATGGTGAAACCTCATCTCTACTAAAAATACAAAAATTAGCCAGGCATGGCTACATGGCAGTGCCACTACAAGCACATGCCTCCAGACCTCCAAGGAGGAGTCACAAGGCTGAGGCAGGAGAATCGCTTAAACCCAGGAGGTGGAGGTTGTGGTGGAAGAAGTCACACTGCCACTGCACTCCAGCTGGGGCAACAGACTCTGTCTCAAAAAATAATAATAAAAGGGGGAAACCTCAGGGGTAAGGGGGACTCTGCCCAAACTGACCTAACAGGATTCTTGCTGACAGCAGGCCAGGGTGGCCAGACATCACCTGAGGAGCTGGTGGGTGGAAGATGAAGAACCTCATCAGACATCAAGGGTGATCAGGTATCACAGGTAGGACAGTCTGTCTACATTGACTTAACAGGGTTCCTGCTAAAACTGGACAATGCATGGAATTCAGTGAATACGAAAGTCCAAAGGTCAGGGCCTAGTTGGATGCAGGGCCTAGTTGATTAGAGTTTAGTCTACAAGAGAATCTTTGTCATCCCCCAGAATGATTTAGTGTGGTCTCCATGAATTGATCAAAATTTGGCTGTGTCTTTTTACCTTGTCCTTGTAAAACTGGAAGGGAATTCTGGCATGGGACGGGTACCTAACTGACTCACTGTTTATGAGCTTCGTCAATCAAATGCCTGAATGAAGATCTTAGAAACTGATATTTTTATCTTATGGCTGGTTAAAATCTGAAAAATTCTGCAGCTTTATTTTTGCCCCCCTTTTAAGCATGTTTTTAGTGTTTTTTTTTTTTAGAGTGTTTATGGTTTGAGTTAATGTAGAAAAATGTTTTGCATTTTACCACATTGAAAAGTTGGAAAATAAAAAATCAATATTCCTAAATTTTTCTTACTTTGATTCTTCAAGAACCTTGCTATTAAGAACCTAGCTACTCTGTGAGGCTAAGGAGCAGTAGCATCAGCATCAACTGGGGGGGCGTGTCAGAAATACAGACTCCCAAAATCAGAATCTACATTTTAACATTTCTGATCCCCAGGTGACTTCTTTGCACATTAAAGGTTGACAAGCTCCTCACCCTCTTCTGTGCCCTTGATTCTTTTAGGTCAAATGTATCTGGTGTAGATTGCTACCACCCACATCAATACTAAGGTGATCATAAGAATTTGAATAAGCAAATGCAAATCTAGCAATTTCCTCACCAGTTCTTTGGAGAAGCAGCACAACGTGGTAGGAAAGAATGATGGAGTCAAAAATCTAGGTTGACTTTGACTCTGCAACTTAGTAGAATCCTAACTTTGGGCTATCACTCCACTGAGGCTTAATTCTCTCACTTGACAACAGAGAGAACAGCAACTCCAACGCTCCCTTCAAGGCAATTCCAGAAATAAAGGAGTTCCTTTATGTGGAATCATATACTAAGCTCTACATGTGTTACACATGTACAATTAAGTTGTAGTAGTAATAGAAATAAGTGATGAGGGTCTTGGAGCTGGATCGCTCACCAACTGCATGAGAATGGAGAGCCACCCTGGTGGAAGGTTGAGAAGAGGTAGGCCCTGGCATACTGCAGTGCTGCCACTATTCACATTTGTCCTTGTGGAAGTGGATGCAATCACTTTTGAGATATTTCTGGCCCTTGAGAAGAATGTGGGATATGTAAAATAAAAGGAATTCCTCTGGACAATTGATTGACTGCAGAGAGATTACAATTAGGACAGTCATTCAACAGTTCAAGTAAACTTATGAAAGCCAAAGCAACTTCTGGGCAACATTTAAGGAAATGCTGATCTCAGGTAGCCAGCGGATGTACAGAGAGAATGATCAGGCTCACAGGTAGCAGAGCTTCAGAGAAAGCCGAATTCTCATCCTACAGAGTTTCCTATGCTGAGATCAAGCTCTATTAGGAAAACCCTAGAACCCTGAGACTTGGAATGGGGATATCTGAGTAACGCCATTGAGAATTTCAGCTCCCAGATTCCCCTGAGGCCTCTGGGTCTGCAGAAGAGGCCCACCCCACTTTACTAGAAATAGTGCCCTGCAATTTGCTTTGAAGCAAGTGTCTATATTAGTGTTTAGAGTCCCCAAGACCACTCCAAATTTGATTATTCGCTAGAAGGACTCACAAGTCTCAGAATAGAGTCATACTCACAGCTATGATTTATCGCAGCAAAGAATATGAAGCAAAATCAACAAAGGGAAAAGGGACATGGAGTGAAATCCCAGGGAAACCAGGCATAAGCTTCCAAGAGTTCTCTCCCAGAGGAGTCACACAGGACACACTGAATTCTGTCAGCAATGAGTTGTGACAACATGTGGAAAATGTTACCAATCAGAGAATCTCACTAGAGACTCAGCACCCAAAGTTTTAACTGAGGGCTGATCATGTAGGCAGTCTCTCCGTGGCAAGTACCAATATTCCAGACTTCCAGAAATGAACCACATTGTTTTAGTATAAACCATGTTGTTTGCACAGACAATTTAGGCACAGTGAGCCACTCTTACCCATTCCAGGAATGGTAGGAACCCTCCCAAAACCCAAGTTACAAATACTAGTCAAAGGCTAACCTTATCAGCAAGCCTTTCAAAGAATAACAGCCAGGCCTGCTATGTTAACTCTTTTCTACACTATCAGTTATAATTTTTTAATTTAATTTAATTTAATTTTTATTTTTTTTTTAGAGACAGGATCTTGCTATGTTGACCAGGCTGGAATGCAGTGGCACAGTCACAGCTTACTCTAAGCCAAACTCCTGGGCTCAAGGTATCCTCCCACCTCAGCCTCCTGCGTAGCTGTGGGAGGTGTGTGCCACCACACCTGGCTAATTTTTATTCTTATTTGTTTTTGTTGTTGTTGTTGAGATGGGGTCTATATTACCCAGGCTGGTCTTGAACTCCTACCTTCAAGTGACCCTCTCACCTTGGCCTCCCAAAGAGCTGGGATTACAAGTGTGAGCCACCCTACCCGGCCTTATAAATTTTATGTAACAAATCATCCCCAGGACTTAGTGGCTTAAAGCAACAAACATCTATTTGCTCACAATTCTGTGGGCTAGCATTTGCAGCTAGGATGAACTGAAATGGTTTGTCTGTGCCTTATGTGCTGTTGTGGGATTCTCTCCTGAGCTTGCAGTCAGTCAGTCATCTGACTAGGATTGAACTGTCCCCACAAATATCCTCACACATCTGGCAGTGGGTTGGTGGGCTGTAACGCAGGACCGCTAAGTTTTCCTACATGTGGCCTATCTATATGATAAAGTTCACAGCATGGCCACTGGGCCCCAGGAAGAAGACAATAAAAGTTGCATGGCTTTTTGAGGCATCAGTTTGTAAGTATCACAATATCATTTCCCAGTCTCCTCTGTCAGTCAAAGCAAGTTACATGATTGGCCCAGGTTCAACAAGGTAGAGAGATAGACTCTACCTCTTGATGGGGGGCATGGCAAAGAGGTACAAGCAGACTTTGGTGCCACATTTTCCAAATTTTCACAGTGCTTGTGCCAGTCATCAATTTGTTCCTCTCAGCTCCAATCCATCCTCCTTTGCTCTGCTTTGTGATCCTAGAGCTAGAGCTTGTAATCATTGCTTTCTTTTCCCATGGTATGATATCTTTATTAACAAAGGGCACTGGGGTGACACTGCAAGGTCACAGCCAAAGGAAGGAGATTCTCTTACTGGTTCCAAAGGGCCATTTTTCTTTGTCCTCGCTGCCAGCAGAACAGCATGCAGGCGGCCTAGTAATGCTCACCTTACCAGCTCTTGTGGACCAATTCCAGCCTCCCTGCACCCTCCAGCAATTTTCTCCACCACCCAGTGGGCTGTTTTCTGCAGACCAGCTCCATCTGTGCCTTCTACTAAGTTTCTTCTTCACCAACACACTGTATGTTCCCATGGCAACCACACCCTCTCCAAGGGAGTTTGGACCTCAGCCTCAACGGAGGAAGATGGAGAAGATATCTTTTCTAAGTTCCTGGTCTCTCCCTCAGCTCTGGCAGTGGTAGCTGTTTTCCACGTGTACTATTTTTATCTTCCTTAGACCCCTCTTTTATGCCTTTTTGTAGTTAAACATATTGTACTACTTAATACTTCTTAGGTTAAAGTTTCTCTGTTCAAATTACTGGTGTGATTTTTGTCTTCTGATTGGACCCTGATTGATGCCATGCCTTAAAAAATAATGTTTGCCTCCCCTGACCCCTGCAGCTCCTTTAAGCAACAGAAAAACAGCAAGGTTAAATTTCAGCACACCCTAACCAGAGATGTACTGGGCTTGCTAAGAGGCCAGGGACTATATACCAAAGAAGCTGTAAGCTCTGGCTAATACGTGCCAGCAGAAGTTGCAAAAGTGTGCATGGGAATGGATCCTGAGAGGTGGGGCTGTAGGACACAAAGTTAGACAAAGGAGAATTAATCAGTGTGGGAACATTCTCCCACGATACTCAAGTCTGGGCAAATACTCCAGAGAGAGTATAACACACTGCAAGGATGGCTCTCAAAAGCTTGAAAAATATCGTGGCCCATCCATCTATTTGGCCCAATGAATTAGAAATACCAAAACTGATATGGCAAATGGTCTGAAAGGGGCATTTAAAGGTCAGAGAAGTGGGTATGCTAAAAAGGATATACCAGGTAAGTCTAGGGAGCCCCCAACCAGCCAGAAATGTGCCAGAGAAGGGCCCCAAGGGCAGTCTTTTACAAAAGGGGTAAGAAATACATTCTTGACAATCAAAGGTGTTGCACAAATTATCCAACTAAAAAAAATCAAGAACAGAGGATCAAGAGCCTGCAAACATCTGCCTGAATAAGAAGTCATGATGTTTAACAAGCATCTGAACTTGAGCCAGTTCTCAGTTCAAGAATGACTGAAGGAGAAGCCAGGTCCCCATGACAAAAAAAACGTGCAATACCACAGAAGTGTATTTAGCAGTAATTCTCCAAGTTCTTCCACAAAGAGATCAACAGCCATTTCCTTAGATAACTGTCCAGTGGAAAAATGGGAACACCCAAAACTTACAAGGATCTAAGTGTAAGCTGACTTCGATTCCCAGGGACCCAAAGCACCATTATGCCCCTCCATTTGAATAGAGAAATATGGGGACCAGTCATGACCCACGTCCAGTTCACTAAGGCTACACTGGGTCCATTAATCCAGCCAGTGATCATTTCCCTGTACTGTGCTCAAAACTTACAAGAATTATTGGACCCAGGGTCTGAATGGGCTGTCATATCCAGGGACACAAAGCTCCATTGTGCTTCCCATTATAATAGGGTGAGGTGAAGGCTAATAATGACCCAGCTCCAATATCCCGATGGGTCCACTGGGTTCATGGATCCATCCAGTGATCATTTCCCTGTACCCAAATGTGTAATTGAAATGGATATACATGATAAATGGCAGAACTCTTACATCAAGTTCTTGATCTGTGGTGCAAAAGCTGTTGAAGCGTGGAAAGCCAAAGGAAGCCACTGAAATATTCCCACTGTCCCCTATCCAAGGCAATAAATAAAGACAATACCATATCCCAGGGGAAATGGCAAAATTCAGTGCCATCATCAAAATTTTGAAGAATGCAAAACTGGTGATGGCCATGATAGCCTCATTTTATTCACTACTCTAGTCCCTACAAAAACTCTATTGATTTTTCACTAGGAGGACTCACAAGACTCAGAATACAGTCATACTCACAGCTGTGATTTATTGCAGCAAAACAAAGCAAAATCAGCAAAGGGAAAAGGTACATGGAGCAGAATCATGATACATGATAAATGACAGTGGACTACCACCAATGACATGCTGGTAAACATTTAACAACAGGCTCTCCAGGGGTCAAGGGACGATTGCTATATAGTATTTGCCAATTTCCAGAGTATAATGGTCCCACCATAGGTTTAACAACCAGCTCACAAGGCTCCTGAAAATTGAACAGTTGGCTCTTACAGGCCAGTATGGGCCTGCTTTAGCACCAAAACTGTCACAACCTTAATCAAAGAGAAGTCTCAATTGCAGCTGCTATGCCAATGTGGTATCTTTACTAGAACAAATGGTTTGAATGTGTCTCCTCCAAAATTCAGATATTGCCAATGTGATAATATTAAGAGGTGGAGACTTTAAGTGGTAATTAGGCCATGAGGGCTCCTCCGTCATTAATGGGATCAGGGTACTCACAAAAGAGGCTTCACACAGTGTTTGGCCGGTTTGCCTGTCTGTCTTGTGAGGACACAGCATTCCTTCCCTCCCTCCCTGCATATTCCTTATGCAGCAATAAGGCACTATCTTGGAAGTAGAGAACAACCTTTATCAGACAACTGAATAATGACAGCACCTTGACTTTGGACTTCTGAGCCTCAAGAACCGTAAGAAATAAATTTCAATTCTTTATAAATTACCTAATCTGTGGTATTCTGTCAAGCACAAAACAGATTAAGACAAATTTCATCATCATAGCCATAACTATGTTGTTGGCTAACTTTTTGTTTCCATTTCCATCCAAAAGAAGAATCAGAAAGCAGTTCACATTCAATATGGGATGGTTAACAATACACTATTATGGTCTTCCCACAGGGCTTCATTAACAGAGTTAACTCTCTGCTAACTGCCCTCACAGCCTCTGTCATAAGATAGTCCAAAGGGACTTGGACATTTCACTAAACACCATATTGGTCCACAGTATCAATGACACTATGCTAATTGGACTTGATTTGTAAAAAATGACAAGTGCTTTGTAGTATCTCAGTAAGACATATGAGCTCCAAAGAAGAAAAGCCCTATGAAGATTTAGGAATCCCTTATATTAATGAAGAGTTTAGATTTAGGAATCCCTTATATTAATGAAGAGTCTGTAGGGACCAAGCTGACTTAGATCATCCCTTCCAAAACAAAAGACAAATTATTAGATTAAAAAAGTAGTATTATGCAGGTACAACCCTAGCACTGTGACATGGGCCAAAGATCCATCACAGCATCTGTGACAGGAAAAAGAAAAAAAAAAAAGAACACCCTGCAAAGTTTGCGATAAAATATCCCACTGGGAACCGGCACTGCCTTGTCCAAGACTGCTCTCCCCTCGATAAGGGGACACCCCAAACCAATGTTGCTGATGTAGGGGCATAAAGGCTTAACCTTTGCTTCAGTTTGGGACAATTCTCAAGACCCTCCAGCCCCACCCCAGAAATTCCCCTGCAGAGATCTGTGGAGAATCAGCTCGGCCTTCAGTTGGAAATGCTTCGCAGATCAGCCTCGCCCTCTATCCAATGCTGTCTTCCCCGCTTCTGTATAGACACCTTCTGTATAGACACCTCTCAGGAGTATCTCCCAGTAAACAATCTGCATGCAGCTCTTCATCTCAGGGTCTGTTTCCAAGGAACCCAATCTAAAAGAGCATATAATGGAACTCGGTCTCACTTTCTCTTTATTTGCTTCTTTCTCTTTGTTTCTTGTTATCAGCATCACCGATACCTGATAAGATTTCTTATAAAGGGAAAAATTTTCAAAGCAAAATCAGGCAATGTCTCAATGAACTTGAAGGGACTCCTCATGTTCATTGCCTCATAACAAACCGTTGTCTGCTAAAAACTTGAAATGAAGCTTAGACTTTGCTACCAAATCCAGTATGTCAAATACATGTTCTTTTCACATGCTACTGGGAGTGACTTCCAGCATAATTTTAAGAAGTGTTCTAAGGTCGTTTTCATCAGAAAATGAGCATAATCAATTAGTCATCATTATTTAATCAACTAAATCAATTAATTAAATAATGAACTAAATAAATCAACCTAATCAATTAATGATGTCAGCCCTGAGTAGGATGTAAGAAATAGTGGTTGCCTATGTGACATATATTTGCAGAACCATTGTAGAAATTATATAAGATGACATACTAGGAATGGGTATGAGCAGAGGAAATTACTGGTATAAACCCCATAACTGCTACAGAATTGAGTATTCTGGGGAGAAGAATGAGCTGTTTTACTGGGAGCAGAACTCCTGGGTTAGAAGCAAGGCAAAAGAGTTCTTCCCATAAAAGAGGTGACACTGGAAGTATTTAACTCAAATGACTATCAGATTGGGGGGCACATGCCTCCTTGACCCCAAGGGCACTGAACAGGTTGTTCTAGAATTCAGAGACTGCTGGGACACCAAACACAGAATTCTTCTGAGACTGTGGTAACTTAAGAGTTCCCAGGAGCAGGAAGGCTCACAGGATTGGCTATAGAAATCACAAAGAAAGGAAAATCAGTCCTGCTTGTGATCAAAAGGAATCAACTAAAAAACTGAAAGCGCTTGGGACTCTGAAAAGCCAAAAAGATGACTATTACAAAATAAATGGATAACAGTTCATAGCATCTAAGACATAATATAAAAAAGTAGATCTTACACTAAATGTGTGTATGTGTGCATGTAGGGAGAGGGGCAGGGTGGGTAATATGGTTTGGGAAATAACCTTGCAAAAGACTCTGTATAGCTGCGGAATCTCTACGGGAGGAAAACCCTTTGCCAGTCTTGACCTCAGATCCATTTCTCACTCTTCCTCTGCTCTGGTCTTAATACAGAGGGCTGACAACTCCAGGCTACATTTTTCCAGCCCCTGTATCCATCAGGATTTGGTCAACGGGAAGGCACTTCTGGGAGATTTATTCCTTCTAGGAGAAGGAAGAAACCCAGGATTTCTTCCAGGAGAAGGAAGAAATTCAGGTATTTTGCCCCCTTCTTCTGTGCCTCAGGCAGCATCTCAATAGAGACAATTTTCTCCATGGTTCCAGCTGCCACATAAAAAGTGCTTAAGCATCCAGCTGATGCCAGACACTGGCACCAATAACACTGTCTCCTCCCTGCCCCTCCAGCCTGGGATGTGGAGATTTCCCATTGCTGCTCCTCTCCGGGTTTCCGCACTATCCCCTGTTGGCCTTCTCAGCTCATTTCCCACTCATATAACCAATAATAGCATTAGATCCCTCTGTTTAAAATACTCAAATTGATAAAAATAATAATAATAACCCCATTTAAAAGTGGGCAAAGGACATGAACAGAGACTTCTCAAAAGATCACATACATGCAGCCAATCTGCACAAGAAAAAAAGCTCAACATCTCTGATGAGAGAAATGCAAGTCAAAACCACAGTGAGAGACCAGCTCACACCAGTCAGCATAGTGATTATTAAAAAGTCAAGAAAAAACAGATGCTGGTAAGGTTGCAGAGAGAAAGGAACACTTTTACACTGTTGGTGGGAGTGTAAGTTAGTTCAATCATTACGGAAAAGAGTATGGTGATTCCTCAAAAACCTAAAAACAGAACTATCATTTGACCCATATGCCCAAAAGAACAGAAATAGTTCTATCGTAAAGACACAGGCACACGTGTTCATTGCAGCACTATTCACAATAGCAAAGACAAAGAATCAACCTAAAAAGCATAAAGAAAATGAGGCACGTATACACCATAGAATACTACACAGCCACAAAAATAACAAGGTCATGTCCTTTGCAGCAACATGGATGGGGCTGGAGGCCATTATCCTTAGCAAACTAACACAGGAACAGAAAACCAAATACCATATGTTCTCACTTATAAGTAGGAGCTAAATGATGAGAACATAGGGACACACAGAGGTGAACAACACACACTGGGGCTTATCGGAGGGTGGAGGGTGGGGGGAGGGAGAGGATCAGGAAAAATAGCTAATGGATACCAAGTTTAATACCTGGGTGCTGAAATAATCTGTACAACAAATCCCCATGACACAAGGTTACCTATATAACAAACCTGCACATATATCCCTGAACTTAAAATGAAAGTTAAAAAGAAATATTCAGATTGTTTTTCTTTCTTGCTTAGACACTATTACAAAAAAATAAAAAATTTATTGCTGAGGAATAAAAAGATTCAGTTATTGAAAAGACCAGTTTCCTGCTGCAGCTTCTCATACCACCCTCCCTTCATTTGTATCCTCCTCAGGGATCCCAGCAGCTAAGCCAGAACATCAACAGTGATCATCCAGACCTCCAGATCAAGATGGACATGGAGGATCCAAACAATTGCTAAATTGATAAAGAGTAGAGTAAAATGCTACAGAAACTAGTATTCAGAACAAATAGCCATCCGAGATAGAAATGTCCCTACTCAAAGGTGAACAACATGATAGCTAAACAATAATTCTGAAGAAGAAGAAGAAAGAAGAAAGAAGAAGAAGAAGAAGAAGAAGAAGAAGAAGAAGAAGAAGAAGAAGAAGAAGAAGAAGAAGAAGAAGAAGAAGAAGAAGAAGAAGAAGAAGAAGAAGTAGTAGTAGTAGTAGTAGTGGAGGCGGAGGAAGAAGGAGGAATGTTTAGCTGGGTATTGGTGGCACATGCCTTTAGTCCCAGCTACTCAGGAGGCTGAGGCAGGAGGATCACTTGAGCCAAGAAGTTTGAGGCTGCAGTGGGCTATGATCATGCTACTGCACTCCAGCCTGCAGGACAGAATGAGATCCCATCTCCCCCACCTCCCAAAAAAAGGGCATGGAAAATAGTAATGAACTAAGAACTGTTTAGATGATTTTTAAGTCTAGAAAACCAAAGAAGCTTTTAGTTGACAACTACTTTGCATTCCCAAGGTAATCAAAGAAATAAAATGAAAGATGGTAGAATTAAATATATTGGGATGAAAAACGAATTAGAAGAGTTAAGTGAAAAATATCAAGGTCAGGAGATCGAGACCATCCTGGCTAACACAGTGAAACCCCGTCTCCACTTAAAAAATACAAAAAATTAGCCGGGCGAGATGGCGGGAGCCTGTAGTCCCAGCTACTCAGGAGGCTGAGGCAGGAGAATGGCGTGGACCCGGGAGGCGGAGCTTGCAGTGAGCTGAGATCCGGCCACTGCACTCCAGCCTGGGCGACAGAGCGAGACTCCGTCTCAAAAAAAAAAAAAAAAAAAAAAAATTTGATATAAATTAAAGCACAGAATTTAAGGCAGTCTTAGAAGCAGAATTAAATCTATAGAATTATGATGATGGCATAGAGCATAGGTTTGCAGAAATCACCCAGAACAATTAGGAAAAGAATTAAAATAATTCATTACCTCTTGAAATAAATAAGTACCTCTTGAAGCCTCTTGCTATGTGGGCTCTGGACTGACACCAGGTAGCCATAAAATGCCATAAACTGGGCACCATAACTCATACACTATAGTTAAACAATGTGTAACTTTAAGTTAAAAAGAAATCCTCAAATTGTTTTCCTTGCTTGCTTAGACACTATTACAAAAAAAAAAAAAAAAAAAAAAATTACTGCTGAGGAATAAGAAGATTTAGTTATTGAAAAGACCAGTTTCCTGCTGCAGCTTCTCCTACCACGCTCCCTGCATTTGTACCCTCCGGGTATCTAAACAGTTCTTAATTAATTACTATTTTCCTTTCCTTTTTGGGGGGGTTGGGGGAGATGGGGTCTCATTCTGTCATGCAGGCTGGAGTGCAGTAGCATGATCATAGCCCACTGCAGCCTCAAAATTTTCCTAATTGTTTTGGGTGATTTCTGCAAACCTATGCTCTATGCCATCATCATAATTCTACAGATTTAATTCTGCTTCTAAGACTGCCTTAAATTCTATGCTATAATTTAGCACTAACCATTGTTATTTCTGAATACCAGCGAGAATTTATGTCAAAAAACTGCATCAGCCCAGTCCTTCTTCTCCTTCACCTTTAAAAACTTGCTTATAACTCGCCGGGTGCCTCACACCTGTAATCCCAGCACTTTGGGAGGCCAAGGCAGGTGGATCACTGAGGTCAGGAATTCAAGATCAACCTGGCCAACACAGTGAAACCCTTTCTCTACTAAAAATACAAAAATTAGCCCTGCATGGTAGCACATGCCTGTAATCCCAGCTACTTGGAAGGCTGAGGCAGTAGGATCGCTTGAACCTGGAAGGCGGAGGTTCCAGTGAACTGATATGCCACTGTACTCCAGCCTGGGCAACAGAGCAAGACCCTGTCTCCAAAAAAAAAAAAAAAAACTTGCTTATAAGCTTATAACAAAAGCTGAAGGGAGCATTCACCAAGGCAACTTGGAAGGGTCCCAGGCTGTAGTCCTTAACCTTGGCCCAAATAAACTCTCTATGTTAATTTTGACCGTTTATTTCTTTAGGTTGACAGAAGGAAGGTTTCTACCTAGACTTAGAGGGCTCACTCTGTATTGGCAAAAATTATCACCACCATCATTATCATCATCTCACAGCAAATGAGATTGTTACAACTCTTAGACAGTTTGCATGAGTCTACTTGTTACACAGGGTTGGGCTGTTTCTGCTAGATGTTTTAAGGTCATAAAACTGTTGTTCCTGTAGTACCTGTGATACTTGCTTATTTTGTGAGTTAAAGCTGTAACAGCTGACTACTGGACTCCTCCAAACCCCTGTACTTTAGGAGTTTGTCTTTATCATGAAGCATCTAATTCTGGGGTCTAGACAAGGGACCATGGTGCGGCCTGGGAACAACACCTGGGCCTCATCCTCCTTGGACTGGCTGTGGCTCTTGTCCATGCTGGAAGATATTAGATCCTCCAGGAATTGTCCTGAGCTCTGCATCTGACACATAATTAAAATTGCCTACCTCCTAGATTTTTACTGAAAATAAGGGTTACTAAGAGTAAACATCACTTAATTATATACAAACATTGTATATAATTAAAACTATTGGATACAAGAGAAATAATTCTGTATACAAAGTGTATAGAAAAAGTAGAATATGTTTTTGGTTTTTAAAAGTTACAAGAAGGCATAAAAAATGTGATTTTTTGCTAAAAGGAAAGTAATTTTGTCTAATTTAGAGGATTTTATAAGTTGTAAATTGAAGGGAAAAATGACAAATAAAACTAAAGGTATCTAAAAAGTTAAGAAAAAGAATGAGGCCAGGCTCAGAGGCTCACACTTGTAATCCCAGTACTTAGGGAGGCCGAGGCGGACAGATCACCTGAGATCAGGAGTTTGAGACCAGCCTGGCCAGTATGGTGAAAACCCGTCTCTACTAAGAATACAAAATTAGCCAGGAGTGGTGGCACACACATGTAGTCCCAGCTACTTGGGAGACTGAGGCAGGAGAATTACTTGAGCCTGGGAGGCAGAGGTTGCAGTGAGATGAGATCACGCCACTGCACTCCAGCCTGGGTGACAGAGTGAGGCTCCGTCTCAAAAAGAAGAAGAAGAAGAAGAAAAAGAAAAAGAATGAAAAAAACTGTTAAGAGGTTATAAAAGGTTTATGGAAATCTTACTTTGTATGTTAAAACTGAATGAGATTGACTGAATTTGTTTATAAGGTTTTGTTATAATTAGCTTTAGCATTAATAATACACTAATGCAAAGGTAAAATTTGATTTTCCTTTTTAAACAAGATGTTTGTTTAGTATTAACGAGGTAGTAAAAGATTTTTGTTTACCTTTTAAGTAAACTGCAAACAAAAAAAAAGTGGGGAGAGAGGGAGAGACAGATACAGTTTGCTTCACGGTGCCTTTCTTAGGTCTTATGATTGTTTAGGAGAGTCTTCCTCTATCAAAAAGTAAAGGTTTTTGGTTTTTGAAATCTTGAAATTATTACTTTGACTAAATGAACAACTATCATTTTACAGTGACATGTGATTCTATTCCAAGCAAGTGTTTTAAACCTTTGATATTTGACAAACTTTCCAAAATCAAAATTTCAAATTCTAAATTCAGTCTCTTGAACCTCAAACTAAGTTTTTGCATATTAGGGCCCATGGAAGTTCAAGAGAGACATATTAGATTTACTTGGTATATTGAAGTCGTACAGAAAACACTGTCAAACATAAAATGGAGTTTAATTTACTTTAGGTTACATTTGTATAAAGGTGATATTAATATATCTTTCAAAATTGTATGTGATTCCTAAAATTCTAATATGTCTTCTTCTTACATGTTATCAGTAATAATTATGATTATTATGTTAAATTGCTTTATGCCACAAAATAACCAAATTTCCTTGTTAATCATGTCTTTAACCACGGCTATTCAAACACTTTTGTCATCTACAGACAATTATTGTTTTACCTTGATTATTCTCAAAAAATGGTTCATAATCAGCAACAGTCCAAAATTTGCTTCTTCTTTAAAGAAATTCATACAAAAGACTCTTACAAATACTCCTGATTGTAGGTTTCTGGTTTCTGATCACTTTGGAGCTTATACCATTGGACAAAAATGAAACAAAACTTTCAGAACTCTAATGGAAAAACTGATACATTTTTGGGAATTGCTCACTCAACATTAAGCAAAAAAAAAAAAAAAAGTTAATGACATAGGACTAACTGATAGAAAACTAACATAATTTTTCATGACTTTTTGTTTGAAACATTGCTGATTATTCTTAGGTTTTGTTTTCTAGAATCAAGAAAATGTTTTTCTTCTTCTTTGAGCTATTTATAGCTTACAACGAGTTGGGTAAAGTATACTTTTGTGAATAAAATTTGAAACAATTGCCTTTCTCTCTACCGATTTCTCCAGAATTTAGAAATGATTTGTGAGTATTCTTAATTCATGACAATATAGTTATTTGCATAAGTTCAGTAAGAACCTCTTTTCTTTTATAACAGGACACAATTGAAGACACTGATTATTTCACCAGAGTTTTGACTGGAATGGCATATTATCAGACGTAAACAGACTGTTTTAAGAAATTGGTCCTTGAGGAATCACCACACTGCCTTCCACAATGGTTGAACTGATTTACATTCCCACCAACAGTGTAAAAGCATTCCTGTTTCTCCATAGCCTCACCAACAACTTCATTACTGGGTATATACCCAAAGGAATATAAATCATTCTACCATAAAGACACATGCATACATATGTTTAGTGCAGCACTATTTACAATAGCAAAGACATTCAACCCAAATGTCCATCAATGATAGACTGGATAAAGAAAATGTGACACATACACACCATGGAATACTATGCAGCCATAAAAAGGAATGAGATCATATCCTTTGCAGGGACATGAATGAAGCTGGAAGGCATCATCCTTAGCAAACTAACACAGGAACAGAAAACCAAACACCACATGTTCTCACTCATAAGTGGGAGTTGAACAATGAGAACACATGGACACAGGGAGTAGAACAACACACATCGGGGTCTGTCAGGGGGTGGGGGTCAAGGGGAGAGAGAGCATCAAGACAAATAGCTAATGCATGTTGGGCTTAAAACCTAGATGATGGGTTGATAGGTACAGCAAACCACCACGGCACGCGTATACATACCTACATAACAAACCTGCATGTTCTGCATATGTATCTCAGAACTTAAAGTAAAATAAAAAAATAAGAAAATTTAAAAAAAGAAATTGAAGTTGACTTTATAGAACTGATAAAAAAGCCCCTTGGAGAAAATGGGCTGGAACCTGTCTACATGGTTTCTTTACAAAGTTTCTGGCCTGCGGTAAGTGAAGAATGATAGGATCCGAAACCTCAAGTAATTCTGGGACCTCGAAGAGGAATTCACCCAATTCACACAAGTATTACAGGAACAGTTTAATGACAAACCCTTGGCTTCATTAGCCTCAGGAGGCTTTTGAAAGTCTTATCTGAAATTCCTTATAAAAAGTTCCAGAAAACCCAATTTTCAAAAGACCATATGTGGCCAATCACTATTTTTGCCACACTTTACGCAAACAATCAAGTCAATTAAAATAAGACTAGGACTTACTTTTCAAATAAATTGTACTATGATTTGTCATTGGTAGAGACAGAGGACTGGAGGAAAATTAAGTTTCAGAAGAAAACTTTAATGTATCTGTTATTAGATTCTAGATTTTAGCCTTGTCCATTGCTTTTCAGTTTTTATGATTTCCATACAATTTGGACTGAATACTGAATTTCTTACTGGCTCCAAACTAATGTTTACAATTTTTTTTACTTAAAATCACTAAAATTAAAATTGCTTTTTCCTAAAGCCTTATAAGCTAAAACTAAACAACTTGATTTTAAAAACTTCGAAAAATCATTACAGCAGCTTCATGTATGAACAGCCTTTGTGCCTGCTGGTGTACAGACTACTCAGAAAGTTCACTGGAACACCTGATGCAAACTGCAAACCATAAAAAAAAAAATCTGTCAGATTGCCACTGTCTGCTCTCACTTCATTGGAAGATGCTTCAAGCCCAATATCTAAAAATCGTTTCAACTGGCTTCCCTCTGGACTCAGAAACTAAGTTTATAGTTTGTTCTAACCATTAGCCTTTGTTTTTCTTTTGTTTCCATAGGAATGCTTCTTATTAAATAACTGACTGCTCAAATCATAAAGAAGCCTGACAGTGGCGGAAGATCACCTGCAACACTGCTGCCTGCAATGAGACACAACTATTAACTGTATCACTGGACTAGCTTATCCTCAGGACTGAGAGGCTGGTTCAATGGATTATAAAACAATCCACCAACCCAATATCTGGACTGTGAAATTTCTGGGGGAAGTTTCAGACTGGGGAATGTAGGGGCTCAGAAAACAATATCCCAAAATGAAGGCCTCAGAAGCAGCCTCAGAAGCCGCCTCAGAAACAAAAGCTTTTTTCTGACCTTTTCCTACCCTCCTGTCTCTCAGAACCATTCTCCTTCAAGGCTATCCATAGAAACTAGAATCCCTCTTCTCCAAAGCAGTTCACAGAAACCAGAACCCCTTCCCGAAAACCAGCCATAAAACCTAAAAATATTCATCTAACTTTTCCTTTGCCTGTCTGTATAAAAACTGACCATAAACAATTATCTGACCTACCTTGTTTGACTGTAGGTCATAAGACTTCCATTTCAGAGGGCCCTGCCGCATACCCAGAACAAAAAAAAAAAAAAAAAAAAAAAAAAAAGCAGCTCAGACAGAGAGGGCAGGAATAATCTAGACAGACAGATCTTGCTGGATTCCCCCACTCACACTCTTTTTTTTTTCCAATTATATTTCTACAAAGCTGTCCATACTTTCACCTAAGCATAAAAATGGAAAATTTCCCCTGTATCTAGTGGTTTTCATTGTGGAGGCTCCCACGTATACATGTTAAATAGATTTGTATGCCTTTTCTCCAATTAATCTGCCTTGTGCATGTTGATTTTACAGCAAAACTTCAGAGGGCCAAGGGAAAAGCTTCTTGGTCCCTACATATGTATATGTCACACGTCTTTATTTACGTGTGTGTGTGTGTGTGTGTGTGTAGATCTGTAAGTTCATGCTGGCACCTCCCATTTCAATCCAACACTACAGGGTTTATTTTATCCAAGATTACCAGATACATACAGGATGCTCAGTTAAATTAGAATTTCAGATAACAAATAACTTTTTAGTATAAATCTGTCCCAAATAGTGTACTGTATTTTTATTTGCTAAATTTGGCAAGTCCGATTCTAGCTGTCTCCATTTTCATATTCCCAACAGTAAGAGATCTGACTCCCATTATCCTCAAAGCATTTCTCAGTCCTCCAGGACACAGCAAATCGCTTAACACAGCCCCATTCCCTCCTTGTTCACAGGCCTTGATCCCTGCTTTGCTTGCCTACTTCATTTTGGCCTGCTGATGGTCTTCGATGATGCATGGATGAGGAGAAGGAAGAACGAAAATAGTTTTAAAGAATGAGTGGGGTAAAGGAAGGGAAACATGGTAACTGCAGCAGCAAGCAACCCCAAATCTCAACAACTTCCCCCAAAAAACATTTACTCTTGCTTGCAGGTCTCCAGGTGGGCTGCACTTCTGCTGGGCTCAGCTGAGCTCTGATGGGCTCCTTGTGTCTTCTCATTCCATGTCCCAAGCTGAAGGGACAGCCACTGTCAGGGGGTTCTTGTGCCAGGAGACAGAAGCTCCAGGGACAAGCCAAACTCATGGTGTTTCTTAAACCTCCGATCAAAACTGGCCACTGTTCCTTCCATCTACACTGCATTGGTCAAAACAACCCCATGGCAAAGCCCAAAGTCAACAGGGCTATAAAATACAGCTAAGTGGGGAAGTGGATAAATAATTGAGAAAACAATAATGAAATCTATCACCATTGCAAATTAAATAAAAACAAACATAACCAACATAACAATCATACATGAAGAATAAAGCATCAATGCAAAAACAAAACAAAACCCCTCATACTGAATCAAAAACTGAAACTCAACTGAATTCTGTATAAAATAAAATAACTCAGGATGCTTGAAATGGAAAGAATAATTGCAAAAAAAGCAAAGATTACTGTCTGAAGATTTGACCCCATATCCCTGTGCAGTTAATCAAGCAATTACTTAATCTAAAAGTCAAAGGGGTCTCCTCCCGCAACAAACCAAGTTCCCAACTTCAAATCTCTCTTTTAAAAAAGTTCCAACCCACACTTAGCAGTAATAGAAATTACAGATGAGAGAGAGAAGACAGAGGTATATGCTAGACAGAGACTGTATTAATAATTTCTTGTGACATTTACAAAAATGGAACCATATTATACTACAGAGAAAACCTCAATAAATTCCAACTAATAAGTGTTATTCAGACCATATTCGCTGACAACAACAGACAAAAATAGATTAATGTTTTGGAAGAAACAAGGAATGAGACCCACTCCTGAGAGGGTAAACCATTCAAATTTCACTGGTAAAGGGAAAAAAGCAAAACTACACTTGTAGAATATTTAAGAGAATAACAATAATGGGAAAACTACATATATATGCTAAAGCTGGCATTTCTAATTAAAGAGGAAAAGATGTTGGAACAATTCGCTGGCCTTCTGGGTGAAAATAAGTAAATTTGTTTCCTTTACTGCATAATTCTTTAAGCTAGATGAATTCCAGATGGATTAAAAATTAAAACATAAAGAAGGGAATTCATACTTAGCCATAGATTTTTTAAATACATTTTAGGGGTGGCCAAGACCTTTTTTTATGTTGGACCAAAGGCAGAAACTAAATAGGTAACATTGGCATATCACATACCACTGAAATTTAAAGTTATGAAGAGAAAAAAAAAATGACTAAAAGAAATTAAATTCTGAGGGAGATACTGCTAAAATTTTAAAACAAAATGTTTAATAGCCCTAATATTCTAAAATGATCATGTAAGTCCATATGAAAATACTGAAACCCAACCAGAAAAAAAAATGCAAATTACATAAACACTTTAGAAGTGAAAAAAAATTAAAATGTTCAGTAAGTATATAAAGAGATGTTTGGCCTGAGTAGTAATATGTGTTTAAGTCTACATGGCCATGTGTATCGATCCACAGGAAAATGTCTGGAAAGATAGACACTAAAATGTTAACAAGATTATCAAAAGATTATCTCTGAGGTGGGGTGAGATTTTAGGGTGACTTTTCTTCTCTCCTTTTTGAAATGGCCTTTTTAAAATTAGCATACAATCATTTTATGACTAGATTACTCAGCATATGTAAAATATACAAATAAAAACTGATGAATCCCCTTTTGGTTTTTGCAAAGATTCTTAAAATTCATTTTTAGTTATGTTGTAGAAAAATGCTACTGACAAGGGCAAATACTCACTTTATATTAGAGGATAGAAAACACAGGCTACAAAATGATTATTTAATTTGTATTTTATAAAGGGGATACAATAAATGGCAGTGATTTTTCCTTAGCAATAAAATTGTGTGTCATTATATCTTCTTTTGTGTTTTCCAGGTATCTACAATAAATGGTTTCTTAAAAAATCAATAGTTTTTAAATAATGAATGTTATAGCTGCTACAGGTAATAGTCCCAGATAATGAGGCCCCCATAATCGTTGCAAGGTTTGGGTATCCCAGTTTTATTTTTCAGGAATAAAGCATGGGCCCCATAATAAATGCAGATCCCTGAGAGATCCTCTCCACAGATTCTAAAAACCAGGGACAGAAAGAAAAATACTGCATGATCTAATTTATTTGTTGAATCTGAAAATACTGAACTCATTGAAATAGCGAGTAGAATGAGGGTTGGTGGGATGGGGAATTGAGAGATATTGATCATAAGGTAGAAAGTTTTAATTAGATAACTATACTGTATAGCATAGTGACCATAGTTAATAACAATGTACTGTATATTTCAAAATCACTCAACGAGTAGATTTCAAATGCTCTCACTACAAACAAAATAAGTATGTGAGGTGATGGATATGTTAATTAGCTTGATATAATCATTCCACAGTGTATATGTCTATCAAAACATCACATTGTACCTTGTAAATATACACAATAACTATTTGTCAAATAAACATTTAAAAAATGAATTTTAAAATAAGAGTAGAGCTGTTTACACAGAATCTAAGCCTTGAGTAGCAATTCCTCCTCAACAAATTTTCATGGGGCACTTTCTAATACCAGTGAGGCATGAGGGGAGATGAAGAGGAACAAGATACGACCCCCTCTTCATGGAGTCCACTGCCTCACAGAAAGGTGCAGTGAATATACAATGTGAAGTGTGGATGACAGGCCCAAAAGGGAAGAGGGTGTAGGGGAGAGTGATCAGCTATCTCATTTTACCTGGGACTGAAGGTACGTGGGACTTACTTTCAGCGCTAAAACCAGGAAGTCCTGCCCAAACCAGGACAAAACGACCACCCCAGAGTGAGGACTGGGACAGCTTCCGAGCTCAGGTTCATCATAAGCGGGGTTCTGAAAGATAACTGGGCATATTTTAGGAGACAGAAGCCCTGCCCCACGGTTTTGTCCTTGCCCAGGTCTTTGTCGGGAAGGCAAAGGATTGTGTTGGAGAACAGAATCGTGTTTACAGCAGGTCATTTTCCACTTTTGGGGTTACCAAAGCCCTTTTGGAAATGGAATGAAAATTGATTTTATCCCTGACAGAGGCCTCGAATCCTGCTTCCTATAAAGAAGCTGGGCTGTACGCCGTGGCTCACGCCTGTAATCCCAACACTTTGGGAAGCCAAGGCAGGCAGATCACGAGGTCAAGAGAGGGAGACCATCCTGGCCAACATGGTGAAACCCCGTCTCTACTAAAAATACAAAAATTAGCTGGGCATGGTGGTGCATGCCTGTAGTCCTAGCTACTCAGGAGGCTGAGGCAGGAGAATCGCTTGAACCCAGGAGGCGGAGGTTGCAGGGAACCAAGATCGTGCACGGCCCTCCAGCCTGGCAACAGAGTTAAGACTCTGTCTCAAAAAAAAAAAAAAAAAAAAAAAAAAATGCTGAACCAGACATTGTCTGTGATGGATGGGCCTGCAGGTCCTCTTGGAGAACATTGGGTGTAAGGCCCCCATGCTGCACAACTGCATGGATGGCAGCTGTCCCTGTTAGGAGTTAGGTAGGATGCCCTTCAGGTCCCGCAGGATATTAAGGCCTTCTTTCCTGTAATCTGGGGGAGTTTCCTGGAAGAGCCCCATAAGACATTACAATTCAACTCTGAGTAACCCATTCATCCTTACCCAAGGAGGGGTCCTCTATTTGCAGAGAAATAAAGACAAAGCAAGTTCCTCCACTCTGTGCCTCTGGATAAGAGAACAGATTGATGTAAGCACCAGGAGTGATTGAAGGCCAAGCAAAAGCCAGGGAGGCAATTAAGCACCAGCTGGTGGTGACCAGCTCGGGAGGTGATCTGAGAGCAGAGTCTGAGTGGACAGTGAGTCACAGGAGGGGGGCCTCATGGGGGACTCCAGGAGAGTTGCCAGGTAGCCAGCTCTACAGAAAGCAGGGAGAGAGACAGCTGGCTACAAGGTATGAGGGCTCCGGCTGCATTCCCAGGGCTCCATGACACTGTATTCACCCAGCGCTGCTACTGATCCACGATACAGACAGGGACTTGCATCCCGGACATCTTGAAGAGGACACTCAGCCTCTGAGCATTACACTCTGACCACAGGGTTACTGAAAGAGTAAAGTGCGCTCCTATCTTTTCTGTTTCTAAAGGACAAACAAATTCAGTGATGTTCAACCCTTTTTTGGCAAGCCATTTCTCATCCCAGCATGCCTACCTCACTAACACCAAAATTACCGTAAGTTTGCTATTTCACGAAAGAGGCTTCTGGCATTTCTATGCCTTCCTCTGAGACTCATCCTCAGAGGGGGCAATGATGTCCCCTCACTTCTGAGTGGACAGTGCCATTCCCTGGGAATATCAGAAAGCAACAGGTCAGAGTTCCTGGCATAGGAAAAGCCTCCCCTGGGATATATTTCAAAAGCTGCAATAGCATCCCGCCCCCAACCCGGCCAAATCAAGCCAAGATTTGCCTACACATTGTTGAAGAGAACAGAGGTGAAGAGCAGTGTGTACTGAGGCACACTTAGGGACTTCTCTAAAATATACTGCAGCCATCTGCCAGGCCAGGTGGTTCCAGCATGGCCCAGATCAGCCTCCTAAATACCTGCTATCAGCAAACCACTGAATGTGCTCCATCCCTCCTGAGTTATACTCTCCTCTAGGGCTTTTCAAAAAGGGGTCCTTTGGAATACTAATGCCCTAAGGTGCCCTCCACTAAAAAGGGCTTCTTGGCCACATGACGCTGGGCAAACAGCCTGCTGGGCCCCCTGCTCTGATCCCAAGGGAGACTCCCCAGCTGCAGCCCAGCTGCCGCTCCCTGTCTTTCGGGGTAGGAGGTGGCAATGACACACTGTGACCACGCTCCAGTGTTTTCATGTGAGGGACCTGTGTACATTTCCTGAAAATATACTGTCTCAGTCAGGGTCCAGCAAGAAAGACGACCCAACAAGGAAGGTTCCAGAGGCTTTAGCCACTGATGGGACTATTTGCAGAGCTGTGGGTGGAGTGAAGGGAATGCCCAAGGAAAGGCTGAGGCACCTGGAAATTAGCAGTCTTGGGAAGCCTTGGCCACCCTAGGTCAAGGGCAGGGGGAGGAGCGAGCTTCCCCCTCCCCCTGCCCGCTGCAGGCCACTGAGGTCTGGAGCCACGGGGAGGGGCTGCCCACGGGAGGGGGGCATCGGAGCAGGACCAGGCTCCACAGCAGGATCAAAGAGGGAGGGAGGTGGGTATGGAAGAGAAGGGTGCACCGTGCATGTGGCACCCTCTACAGCAGCGAGCCTCCTGGGGACCGAGCTGGGAGGAAGACGTGGGCATGGGACGTGCAGGAGCTGGGAGGTAGCCAGCATGGACTAACCAGAGCAGAGCTTATGCATCAGCAACAAAGAAGCAAAGCATGAAAAGTGTGTGTTTCCCTATGAGACGTTTAAAAGTTGTTTTCTTTTGAATGCCTTAAGAATAAAGGGAGAGGGGACCTACTCCTAAGAGTCCTAAATGAGGTAAGAATGTTGAGTTTTGCTGTCATCCTTGTGGTCTGCAGTTTCTTTCCTAAGGAAAGCAGTGAGAAGCACTGAGACCACGTTTCCCTTTATAGAACGGTTGCCCTTTTGTGCTGGCAGGGACGTGGCTGCAGGCAGAAGGCACCTCTCTGTCATCGTTCCCTAAAGACAGTGAACTGTGCCAGTTCTGGGCCCTGAACACTTCTAAGAGCCAAAGGCTTTATTCACCTTCAGCCAGAGGCAATAATACCCCAGTGGTATTCAACGCTGCATCATGTTGGAAACAAAAATTCAGTCTCTTTCAGTTCGTTTCTATCTCTGGATGTCTTGAAATTTACATTTCATTGCAATAAGAAAAAAGAAATCAAAAGAGAGCTGCTCCAGAGAGGAGAGTTACCCCTAATTTTGATGGATCATGAAACACCCCTTCTTGGAGATCTAAAAGGTACATCATCAACATCTCTAAGTAGTTCTCCAGAAAGAAATCTATTTAGCTCTGCTTAATCCAGGATTTCCCATACTTACATGAAACTAGAACCCATTTATTTTAATCCAAGTACTCTTTGGAAAGTACAGTGATCTTCTGTAAGCCATATTTCTACAGTCTACATTTAGCAGAAGACTTAAGAGTGCAGTAATTTTTTCAGACAACTAAAGAGTAGAGCTAATAAGATGATGCTCAATGCAGAAAGGAAAAGTTACCAGCAGGCAAACTTACCAGAAAGGATAAGATTGGCGTTACAGCCTGCTAAAACAGAAAGGGTTTGGTAACCCGCATTCCATCCATCTGCATTTAAGGTGACAGAGACACACCCACTCATGCCAAGAAGTAGCTTACCTCATCCTAACAAGAAAGACCTCTAAAAGAAATCTGAGACAGATGTGGGAGAATCAGAGAAAAATGGCACTTTAGGAAGCCGTGGTGCTGACAGCTTTTCAGAGGTAGTGTATGGCGTACAGCAAGGATGTGTTCCCAATAGGAGCAAAACACAGGCCGGGCGCGGTGGCTCAAGCCTGTAATCCCAGCACTTTGGGAGGCCGAGACGGGCGGATCACGAGGTCAGGAGATCGAGACCATCCTGGCTAACACGGTGAAACCCCGTCTCTACTAAAAATACAAAAAACTAGCCGGGCGAGGTGGTGGGCGCCTGTAGTCCCAGCTACACCGGAGGCTGAGGCAGGAGAATGGCGTGAACCCGGGAGGCGGAGCTTGCAGTGAGCTGAGATTGGCCACTGCACTCCAGCCCGGGCGACAGAGCAAGACTCCGTCTCAAAAAAAAAAAAAAAAAAAAAAAACCCCACAAGTGGGCGGCAGCAGCTGGCAAGGACGCCTGAGGAGGGCCATGACCAAGGGAGAGCCCGAACGTCCAGGATCAGGGTTTTAAATCTGATTTCAGGAACAATGGAGAGCCATAGAGGCTTTGGAGAATCCTGAAAATGAAGATACTGTGCACTGCAGTGCACAGAAAAGATGGAAGAGGACCAGATAGCGTTCAGAGCAGCAGTGAGGAGATTATACTAGTCCTCATGAAAGAAGGCTGACAGCAAAACTGCGACTGTGACTTTGGAGCTAGAGAGGCAGAGATGGATCTGAGAAGTAACAAAGCTAGAAACTATATGTCTTACTGGTAAATTGTTACAAGGGACTACGGAAACAAGGGAGTTGAAAATGAACTAGATTTATGAGCCTGGTATGGAATGAGCCTTTAGACTATAATCTACCCCAGCTTGAATTTCTTGGCACTTCTTCCTCTCCATCTTAGTGCTTCATTATACTCTGGGTCAGCTGCCTTCTATGCTTCAACACCTTCTGTGCTCATCAGTGCCAATGCCAGAAACAAAGGCGGCTGGGTGAAGAAAATATAGCCAGAAATAATAGAAACCCAATGAGAAAGGAAGTCTGGAATGAATTCTTTGGAGCTAAAAGAAAATCAAAAGGAGGGCTAAAGACAACCTTATAAAAACCAAGTGAAAAGTCAAAAAACCAAACTAAAAGTCAGTTGTATCCCATGATCTGAAGTCCAGACTCCTTCCAGGACCTCAGAACTGAGCTTCACAGCAACCCCGTCTCCACTTTGAAGACTGAAAGCTCAGCTGTCATTCTAAGTGACCCTGAAATACATCAGTGCGCAAGTGGATGATGTTTAAATAATCCTCAGACTATGCCCGAAGAACATCTCTTTCCATGACAGCATCTCACAAGTACATTCTGATGGCGCCTAAACTCAATATCATCATAGAATCTAAGAAGCATTGACTCGAGTTCAGCTTCATACTGAAAAAGATGGAGGCTGACCTCAGGTGGATGAAGCAGGAGAATTACCTGTCCTGGTGCATCAATCCTTATTGTACCAACACATCTTCATTATTAGCCCAAAGCCCTTTCATTCACCAAATTGTTGGCATTCACCTGGCCATCCTCCTGGTGGCCCAAACTCAAAAGCTGGTGGTCATCTTTGATCTCTCCCTCTTCTTTGTTCAAGTTTTGTTAGTTCTGTATCCACAATGTTACTGACAAGTGTTTTCTCCTTTCTGTTTCCACGGAGCACACCTTGTAAATTTAGGCTCCCATCATTTCCATCATGTACTATTGCTGCGGCATCCCAAAATGGTTTTTATGATCTGCTTCTTGTCCCCCAAGTCCACTATGCAGCCAGAGTAGCTACCTAAAGCAAGGGTAAGGCCAAGCATGTCTGGCGCAACCATAACTGCTTGATTCCAAAATGTCCAAAGCCCCCTTTGCACAAGATATATTTGCATAGTATTAAATGTTACCATTTCATGTGCCAACATAGTTCTCTCAACATATTATTGAAAGACGTATCTCCCCTTTGACTACACTCTTCACCACAAATATATTTCTATTGTTTCCTATTTGGCTTGATGACATTATTTGTATACCATATGGCTTTTTCAAAAATTTAAGAACTCACAAGTAGAGAATTATTATGATCTCGACCTGTCAAAAATCTTGCCAACATCAAAGATAGAGCCCTTCTCAAATGCTGTAGATTCCCAGGTGCTTCTGCTAAATCTCTTTTGTTAAAAGTAATTTCTCTGTCTTTTGACCTCTATGGAAGGTTTCAACACAATCTGCATTGTATTAGAGTTAATTACATTCCTATCTCATCTCCCCTATTTGAACATAAGCCCCCTGAGGGCCAAAGCAGTGCCTTACTCATCCTCACAGCCTCATGTCTCTTAGCTTAGTGCCCTGCTTGACAAATGTTTACTATTTCATGATGAAATAAACAAACAGTCTTAGTTAGAACCTACACCCCCTTAGCAAACCGAAAATAAATGGAGAATATGAAACGTCAATGGGAGGCATCACTCCAGCTGCTGCTCCCACACTGTTAATTACACAATACTTTTATTGAGCAATTCAGTGGTAATTCTTGCCGCTATTCCTCCTTAATAAGATCCATTGTGCACCATAAAATAGTAACTGGGATGCAGTTTGTATTCCACATGCATCACATTTCTTTTTAGCAGGTTCTTCCATATCCATAATCTCATCATTATTACTATTACCCTCAGAAGACAGTTGACTTGCATTAATCAGTCCTGCTGCCATTCCCTTGCCAGATTTTCTGTAGTTTTATTGTGCTTTTGGACATTTTAATTAACTTGAAAAATTAATTTTAAAATCTTACCTTATTAATGCTCTGCTCCCTTGGAAATCCCTCCTTCTTGTTTATTATCACTGACCATTTGAAGATGAGATCATTAGTGATTAAAGCTCCAGACAACTTCCACGCCCATCCTGCTGCAGATTCTGTGCTATTTTTAAATAGAATGTGAATAATAACTCCAACTTTTAAGCAGGTGGGGAGGGAGTTCTGTTGCTTAGGGAGTTAAAAGACATAATTTCAATTATGCCATAACATTTACTCCACAACTACTGCTCTCTACAGAAGCTCAACAATGCTCGTTTATTAATACCATATACAGAGGTAAGTTTTGTTTTACCCATTTGACAAACTGAAATGAGTAAGGCACCAGACTTGGTGACTCAAGAACACTCACACAAAGCCAAAAAAGCAAGACGCGTCTGGTAAAACTAACTGGTTGATTCTCAGTGCTCTATCTGGACCATTATAAAGGCTTGATACCCTTTTAATATAATTTACTGTAGTGATGCTCAACTTCTAATTATGAGGATTTACTCTTAATTTTAGAAAAAGGACAGACTCATATATCCCTCATTTATAGTGTCTGTTGATATAGAAAATATCTGACAAAAAGCTAGTATGGGTTCAGTAATTGTTGTACAGGAATCCTTGTTTTATAGATATTAACTACTTCTCCGTTTAGAACACATGGTTCACATGCGTGCAGGATATATTATTTACTCGGTTTACAGACAATTCTTGACACGCCTATGTATTTACACCCTCCTTGTCTAAACTCTCTTGCCAGCCCCCTCCCAACGCAACCCCTCTGGCCAGGGCTCAGGTGCCCACAAAGAGGGAAACCACTAATTTTAGTCATACAACTCAATAAATGAATATTCAAACCAAAACACTGACACAAATGTCTAACTTCGAACATTTTCAAAATGGGGCTTATTTTTGCTACAATTCTTTTTTTAGAATGACAGAAAAATAGAGAACTACTCTATCTACCTGCCTTCAGTCTAAGTTAAACATAGCAAGCTATCTAAGTTACCTGTTGATTGGAAGGAGCAGATGCACAGTAAAGCTAGTTTATTACCAGGATATTTTAGGAATACAGAGTAAGAAGATGAGACCAATTTGCAAACAGTATGGTCTGTAATTCAAGTTCCTGTTATGTCATATACTGGCTGGTATTCTCAAGTAACTCACCTACCATCTCAGAGCCTTCGCTTATAAAATGGAAATAATGTAAGTGTCTGGACCATAAGGGTATTGAAACTATTAGATGTACATCAAGAAATTTGCCTAGTGCTCGGAACGTAGTGAGTACTTACTAGATATTAGCCAGTAATAGCAGCAACAATAGCAATAGAGGTGGAAGCATAGTTAGGCCCCATGGGAACTCTATGAGCTCAAACCTCCAACTCTCCAAGTCTGTCTTTCAGAAGCTACAGAGTCTCTTGTCAACCGCTCAATTCTCTTTGCTGCAGATTGTCTTGCTCTTAGCTTCCTAGTTTCTGCTATTCTGTAATTCTGCCTGAATATAGCTAAAATGAAGCCCTGCAACTAGAAAAGAGGATCCATGAGGGCAGGTGTTTGAGCTGATTTTTCCCCTATTGCCCCATACAATAATGGGCACTTACTAGGCCTTCCATCAATCAATATTTGTGAGAAGTGTGAGCTGTCATGGCACCCACACTGAATGCAACTCTACATGGTCTTATTAGTACCAGTAACCCAGCACCATCTTAATGACCCAGTCTCTGTTTTCAATTATATATCCCAGGAAAAAGGATATGATTGGCCCGAATATGGGTCCAGTGTCCATTGTAATCAACTCAGCAGGGGTCAAGGAGGCAAAGTTACATATGACTGCCCACTCTAGAATAAATTCTTTAAGAAGGGAATGGAAATAAGTAGAGCATTAGACCATCTTTTGTTTACATAGCATAAAAATTCAAAGGGAGACAATTCAGGACTGGCAAGGGGGATTAAGGATGGCTTCATGGACTAAGTGGTATTTCAGGTGGGTTTTAGAGGATGGGTTAGGGTTTGATGGGGAATTGTTTTATATTCTTCATGCTTATGAAATTTTGCTTAGTATTTCACAGTGAGAAAAGATGCACTCTATCATTCTAATACAATTTTTGCTGAGTATCTGTTAATACTATGTGCAAAGCTTCATAGTGAACACTGCGAGATATGCAAAGACTTATGAGCAGATTCTGCTTTCAGGATATTTCTGTTGGTTGAGGAGAGAAGACCTAGACATAGGAAAACAAGAGCTGAGTTCAAGGTCTGAAGAAAGCTCATTAGGCTACAGCAAAAACAGAGCTTGGCTTCCTGGAGGAGGTGAGACTCATGCTGAGCATTGAGCTTAGCATGAGTAGGCATAGAGAATAAAGGAGGAAAATGTGGCAGGCACTCTTCATGGCATACAAAAACTCCATTCCCAACCCCCCTCTCCCTTCCTGCTTCCATTAGAGTGACTGAAAAGCTACACACTCATTTCCAAGCTTCTCTTGGAGCTCAGGGGGCATAGGATTTCTGGTCAGTAAGACATAAGTGGAAGGCAATGTGGATTTTGCTCTCCTAATAAAGAGACAGGCATCACTGGAGCCCTTCCTTCTGACCTGAACAAAGATGTGGTGCCTAAGACTGCAGTAACGTTCCTGCAACGGTGAGAGTCTTTGTATGAGAAAAGTGAGCTCCCTTAAACAATCCCAGGCACAGAAAGTTGAGGAAACCTCCCCATCACCCTTTACAGCTTTCTTTGGATAATTCATCAAAATTTGTCCTTATGATCCTATATGTTTAATTGTTTCATTTCCAAATTTAGATCCAGACTTTGCTTTGCTTTTCTAAATAAATTAATATGATCCTCAAACTGTCACCTGGTGTGTCATTCATGATTTACTGGAAATAGATTCAGTCCTCTCAAAGTACCTCCCTCGCCAAGTCAATGCACGTTCTCTATCAAGACATAGTCCCCAAGCGCTCTTTGGGGATGGGCACTCTGCTCATGACTCATTAACTTTTTTTCTAAGTATGAAAGATTTTTAAGGAAGAAATGAATAGGTGGAAATGCCTTATTAACTTCAAGGAGGAGACACAAGAATGTCTAAATCTGGCTCAATATATGGAAAATCAGCCATGGTTTCAGTATTTTTTGACAACCCATCACCTTGATAGGTTGACTTCATCTTTGTCTCCAAATTCAATGAATTGAGTAAAGTGAGAATTTTAATAGAAGCAAAAAATGATCTCCATGGCTAGCAGCCCTCTGCTTTCTAAGGGTATTAGTAGTCTCTGTCTTCAGATGCTAAGTGTATAAGAGCTGGTATTATTTCACAGGATAAGAATAAGGGGAGGTGGCTTAGAAAATAAATGAAATTTGGCTGAGTGTGATGGCTCATTCCTGTAATCCCAGCACTTTTGGAGGCCGAGGCAGGCAGATCATTTGAGGTTCACTTGAGGAGTTTAAGACCAGCCTGGCCAAAATGGCGAAACCCTGTCTCTACTAAAAATACAAAAATTAGCTAGGCATAGTGGCAGATACCTGTAATCCCAGCTACTCAGTACTCAGGAGGCTGAGGCAGAGGAATCACTTGAACCTGGGAGGCGGAGGTTGCAGTGAGTCGAGATTGTACCACTGCACTCCATCCAGCCTGGGCCACAGAGCAAGACTCTGCCTCAAAAAAATAAAATAAAATAAAATTCATCTGGAAATTTTTACAAGGATAAAGTCACGCTACTTTTCAGTTAATTCAACTACAAGAGACTGAATATTTGTGCCTCCTCCCCCATCAGATTCACATGGTGAACCTTAATTCCCAAGGTGACAGTATTTGGAGGTGAGGCCTTTGGGAAATGATTAGGTCATGAGGGTGGAACCCTCATGCATGGGATTAGGGCCCTTACAAAAGAGACCCCAAAGAGCTCCCTCACCCTGCCACCAAATGAAGACACAGTGAGGCATGAGCTATATATGAGCCAGGAAACATCCCTCACTATACACCAAGTCTGTTGGTGCCTTGATCTTGGACTTCCCAGCCTCCAGAACTGTGAGAAATACTTTTATGTTGCTTGTAAGCCACCATGCCTGTGGTATTCTGGAATAGCCATCCAAATTGGCTAAGACATCGACATATATTTTTAACTACATAATCAGGGTTAGGACCCAGAGTTTAATGACCTCTCTAACTCAGAACAAGCAGGAGAGTTTTGTTCTGCAGATACACCCTTCCCTAAGTACTTCACAGGTGCTGGAGGAAGTGACATGCTGCTGAGGCTGTGGCTGAGACCCAGTCAGGTGGGCCAGGCTCAGTGTTGAAGGGTTTTGGACCTGTTTCGGGCAGTGAGTTGGTCCTATCCATGTGTGTACACTGGCAGAATCTAAGAGTTCTGGAGTCATACACCAGCTCCTCCATGTCCTAACTGTGTGACCTTGAATCATATTACATAAGTTGTGCGCAGGTAATGGAGCTTTCTCATCTCTAATATACAGCTGTGAGGATAAATTGCTATCATGCATCTAAAATGATTAGTCCAGTGCCTAGCACATAATAAGAACCCAACAAATATTACCTTTTTATATTGCTATTATTATTTTTACCACCAGTAGTTTCAAAAGGAATCCCTAATGCCCAGAAGGCACTTGGGAGGTACTGAACAAACAAACAAAGGAAAAACAATAGGACAACTGACGCAAGGTACTACATGATTCACTGTGGATTCAATGGATTCTAGGGTAAATCATTTTCTTTCAGCCTCTTCTTGCTTTGAAAATATGTGTTCATTTTCAAGTCAATCTCAGTGTTACAATCTGCAGATTTTTAAAATATGTTTCTGGAACAAAATTCCTTTAATTGGACAAAATATTACAAATGTTAGTGTTTGACAAATAACTGGTTACTTAGAAATGGGAAGCAGTGCTTATTAATCCTCATTGCAGGGAGATCTGTTTAAGATTCTCATTTGATTTGTTGAAAGGCTGAGAAGTCAGGTTGTTACATTCACCCAGAGAGGATACCTCTTATGGAGCACATTAGAAATTGGATATGCAGCTTCCCTTTTAAATGGCTGTTGAGACCTTCTCGAATAAAAGAAGAGAGAGCTGCCCAGCTCGTCCATCTCCATCTCACAGCAGGCCAGGTGTGGGAGGAGCTCTTTGAAAGAGAAGCTATTTAGAACCATCTAGGAACTCAGAGTGAGTAAACAGATGTGGGGAAAAGGTAATTAACACCAGCATCCTAGGTAGAAGCGAAGGCCAAGCTGGTGGAAATGATCAGACAGTGACAAAAATGACCCAGGACAACTAACAGACAGGAGAACCATAGATATTCCAGTCTTGGCTCAGAGCAAACGTTAAGCCAACAGCCAGAAATTAATTATTCTTGTGTATTTTTAAAAACATATCACCCAAGTATTATGCAGATTATACACAGAAAAAATGAAGCAAAGAAATGTATGCGCTGTTATGTAAAGTAAAGTACCTTAAGGTTCAATGGGGCACACTTGTGCTTTTAGCCTGGTGTCATTCTTGAGACTTGGATCTCCTTGTTCAGTTAATCACTTCTGTCTCCCAATCGAGCCCACCCTAGAATCCAGCCATTAGCCTTTGGCTCAGGGCAATTCAGAATGTATTTTTCTGTTACCACTTAACTACAGCCTTGAACTTCATCTATGTCAAGACCATCTTCTAGGACAAAATGCATGTGGCATATTCAAGAAATGGCAATGACTGGGCCTAGTAGCTCCCAACACTTTGGGAGGTTGAGACGGGAGGATCACCTGAGCCCAGGAGTTCAAGACCAGCCTGGACAACACAGTGAAACCCCTTCTCTACAAAAAATTTTAAAAAGTAGCCAGGCATGGTTGTGTGCACCTGTAGTCCCAGCTAGTCAGGAGGCTGAGTAGGAGAATCTCTCTGTTTTTTTGGCTTTAATTTTCAGGATACATGTGCAGAATGTGCAGGTTTTTTAGGTAGGTATACATGTGCCGTGGTGATTTGCTGCACCTATCAACCCTTCATCTAGGTTTTAAGCCCCACATGCATTAGGTATTTGTCCTAATGCTCTCCCTTCCCTTACCCCCACCCCGACGACAGGCCCAGTGTGTGATGTTTCCCTCCTTGTGTCTGTGTATTCTCATTGTTTGACTGAGGTGGGAGAATCTCTTAAGACCAGGAGTTCAAGTATGCAGTGAGCTATGACCATGCCACTGCACTCCAACCTGAGCAACAGAGTAAGACTCTGTTTTTTAAAAGAAAAAAAAAAAAATGGCAAGTATGCCAGGATGAGCTGAGTGTATAGTGCCCAGAAAGGGAGAGTAGGTAGTGAGGCTGGAGGGGAAGGCTTGGTCCAAGTGGTGGAGCTCATGAAGCCATGCTAAGGAGTTTAACCAGAGGTCATGGGCATGAGTGAGGTCTGGTCTCTGCAGCACTGGAGGGTCTCTGTGCTAGATACTCCTTTCTAGAATTTACTTAGCGACTCTATAGTTTGCATGCAAGGCTTTGTTTAAAGTTTATTTTGTTATTTTTTTAATGTGATATCCAATGTCAAAAATAATCAAATGACATTTTTACCTTACATAGTTAAATATTTTATAATAATGCTGCCCTTATCCACATGCTTGCCTCCTAAGGACACATTTTTAGTTTGTACCCTAATTGCTCACCTAGTTGACTCTTGTTTTATTGCCTCCCTCATTTTGACAAGAAAATATTTTTGTCTGTAAAATTCCACACTGCTCCACTCTCTACCATACAGATTCTCCTCTGCTTTATTGCTAGTGCTGTTCCTTGATCTCTACTGCCTGTCTTCATGATTGTCTTTCTCTCTAGGCCGGTAATCTCTCTTGTTCTCATGAGGGAAGTATCATGGCTGTCCAGGTCCCTGGACTTCCAAGACCTTCCATTCTAGGGATCATCACTACTGAGAGGCTTTTGAGTTTCACAGTTCAGTATTTTGAGAAAAAGAATCTGACTGGCTCAGCGTGAGTCAGGGATCTACCCCCTGTCCAATCAGGTTAGGGGATCTGGGCCATCTGGCAGAGGCAAGTCAGGAAGCCTCCTCTTCAAGCCAGGACTGTGGGGCACTTCCAAAGACATGAGCCCAGGCTGGTCACAAACTGCAGGCATGCCTACTTCATGTTCCTTCTCCAAACATGAATGCTTTTCTTATGGGGGCAGTTTCGTGGAAGCTAAAAACTAACAAAGAAAAAGAAACCCATTAACACAATTTGATTCTAACTGCTTTGTCACTGATTGCGGTTTAATTCTGGATGGGTTGTTATTCTTAGTTAACCGGGAAGAAAAGATATAATAATTTAGGGTAAATGAGGAGATAGAACATAATTCACATTATTTTCTGATTAAAGTCTCTAGGCCTGAGTTAAAGTGATAACACCAGGAAAAAGAGTATGTTTTGAAAAGCGATTCAGTTTATCAAAAATGTAATCAAGATATTAGGATTTCCATACTTCTTAAGATCTAGATGCCATGGCCTCACTCCCATTTCACACCTGTAAAAAGTCCAAAGTCTACTCAGGATTCCCGTGGGTTCTTAACCACATTTGTCTCCAGGCTTCTGCTTCCACTGATTAGTGCAGGTTATGGATCAATGCATCACCTGTATCTGCTGCCCATATCCCTTCTTTCACACAGTTTTCAATTCACATATTGACTCTGCTTCTTTCTGTCCTCCCACCAAATCAGAAACAACTCATGTAAGCCATAGTAGACTGCAATGAAGAGAAAGAGGGTGGCACCCCCTAACCAGGACCCTCCTACAGCTGGCCCTGCAAGCACTCAGCCCAGAGAGAGAAGGCTCTGCCTTGAGGTTAGCAGCAGTCCCCAGAGAAGGGAAAGCTGGAAATGGAGAAAGGAAGGCCGGGAAATGGCCAGGCCTGTGGATGCCATTCAGCAGAAGTCAAGAAATCAGATGGAGGGGCCTCCAGGGTTATTGACATCAGACGTCTGGAAATCAGGAGAGCAACACAGCAATAGGAAACCCAGGCTAGGGTTAGACCTAGCCAAAACTCTTTAAACCATCCCCCTCCTGGCTGACTGTTCTCTATAAAGCATTCTATACCATGCCCATGGCATACTGAAGCCCAAAGGCCATGAGGCTACACTGTAGTAGCTAAACACCTAGCAAGAGTCAGTGTAATTTTCCCTAAACCTGTTTATAGCATGTACATGTATGCCTCGTGACTTATAAGTAGGAAAATAGTAGCACTAGTGTTTCTGTAAAGACTAAGTTGAACTCTATGGAAAGACTTGTTAATACAAATAACCAAAAACTTGGTGTCAAATAAGCATAAGGAAAGATGCTTGTAAAAGATGAAAAAATAATAAAAATCAAAAACATTCTGAACCCAAACTTCTTTGAAAGTCTTAAATTATCTTCCCACTAACAAAAGAAGAAACAAAAGAAAGAAAAAGAAAAAGGCCAAAATAGCTGGAATGCACACACACTGCATCACAGGTGTGATTTATTCGTAGAAAACTGAAAAACTCCACAGAGCAAAACCATGAAGAAGAGGTCTTAGCCCTATGTTAAAAGCATGTGGGTTTACTATTTGTTTTAAATCTTTTTGATTCTTTATTTTAATTGTCTTTTTAAAAATTGATCCAGCAACATGAATATGTCAAGAAAGACGGTTTATGCTGAGCCTGGGAATTTGGAAAGCTGATGCTATTCTTCGTGGCACGTTCTCTGTATTCCACAGATTCTCAGCCAGCAACTACAAAGTACAAGGGCCAAGCTCAAAGAGGAAACAAGGACAGGCTTAGATAGAGAATGAAGGTCTGTGTCAAGTGGAAGAGGTCCAGGATGAGACCTAAATCCTAGGACACACAGGATGGGACACTGGACAGAAGCTGAGGCCTAGGGCTGGGGTGGGAAGCAGAGATGGGTGCAACTGGGTGTCCCAGGTTTGCTGCTAAAGCCCAAATCCTGTGTCTAGTTGGCAGCAAGGAGACTTGTGCAGTAGGAGCTTGAAGACAAAGGTGATTAGGAAGCCATAGGAATCTTGGGTAGACATCAGACTTTTTATGAGTATGAAATGGGAATTGAGGCCAGAGCATCTAGATCTTAAGAAGTATGGAAATCCCAATAATACATTGACTCCATATATGATAAACTGAATTTCCTTCCATTTCTTTTCAGGTTATGGATCAACACATCACCTGTATCCGCTGCCCATGTCCCTCCCTTTCACACTGCATTAACTTCAGATGTGGGCTTGACCTCTTTCTGTCTTCCCACCAAATCAAAAACCACTCATGTAAACAATAGCAGACTCTATGAAGTGCAGTCATCAGCTTTCCAAATTCACAGGCTCAACATAAACCCTTTTTCTTTACTTGATCATGTTGTTGGATTACAGCAGGAGTAACAGGGAAGGAGAAGCTGGCGGTAATTTACACAAGGGACCCAGTAGTTCTGTCTGAGCTACCAGGTACCAGGAAGGTGACCTTCATTCAAACCCTACTGGACAAGAGTAGAGATAGTTAGGTGACAATAGTTATTGCCCTGTGTATCGTCTTAGTTGGGAATGCCTCAGAAACTGGAGTGGTTCTCAGCCTACCAGTGGAGGAACAATGGATTCAACTCCTAGGAGATGGAAGAGCAGGAAGAAAAGAATCCATCCAGGACTGCAGAGCCCAGTTGTTGGGGCTTATAATGGATCCTTCCACCCTCTACCACCAGTCTCAGGTGTTTTCAGAACTGAGAAAAACCCTGGTGCTCAGAAAGGCTCTAGGACTCAGGATTCACAAAAGCTCAATGACTTCAGTTTGGGGCTCTGGACTCAGGTTCAAAGTTCAATGGGCTCAGGCTTCTGAGGAGTTCAATGGTGTTCAGAAGCTTTGTGAGCTTAGAGCAATTAGCACTACACAGCTGTGTTTGTAGCCATACAGGCTTCTGTGTCCAGCCTGAGGTCGTAAACATCCTTTGGAAAGATGTTTCTGTGGGAAAACTGTGCCTCCCATTGCAACTGTCCCTCTCTCCCATGCTCACATTGTTGTGCACACCATGGTTTTTTAACTCATGAGGAGGAGAAAACTGAAATGATATTGAGCTTGGGTTGGCTTGACATGAATGTCTCCCATATGGCATCATTTTGCACTGAATAATCCAACTTTGGGGAAATTGATGTCAGATTGTTGTGCACTTGTTCTGTTAATGCCATAGGACCAGAGGATATCCCTGTGGTTGGGCATGTGACCCTCTCTGAATGGAATGAACATCCATGGGGGCAAGCACTTTAGGAAGAGGTCAGTCTGAGGCCCAAAATATAGAGAAATCAGGGAGGTAAACCTTATACAGGAGGGAAGGAAACACTCATTTCTCCGAATCTGGGAATCCCTTTGGATTAAGAATGATGTGCAGAGAGGGAGAAACATTCAGGGAGATGAAGATAAGCTGTCTTTAGCCAAGTAGGAGATAGGCAGAGAGCTGATCTAGTAGAGCAGTGATCTTCAACCTTTTTGACACCAGTTTCATGGAAGACAATTTTTCCATGGATGGGGTGGGGTGTGGTTTCAGGATGAAACTGTTCTACCCAGATCGTCAAGCTTTAGATTCTCATAAGGAGCACACAACCTAGTCCCTTGCATGTGCAGTTCACAACAGGGTTTGTGCTCCTATGAGAATCTAATGCGGCCACTGATCTGACAGGAGGCGGAGCTCAGGCAGTCATGCTCACTCGCCTGCTGCTCACCGCCTGCTGTGCCACCTGGTTCTTAACAGGCTGCAGACTGATGTCGTCCGCAGCTCAGGGGTTGGAGACCCCTGTAGCAGAGAACCCAACAGTGGGCCTGTATGTGACTATTTCTTGTAAATTATTATCTCTAGTGAGCTCCCTTTTAGTATTAGAACTCTAGGCTGCTCATGATGGAACTCAAATCATACTAGCTTAAAGCAAAACTAGAATTTATTGGCTCATAGGATTCCAGGAAGGGCTGAACAAACAAACCGGAAAGGCAAGGATGAAGGTAGAAATCAGGAGCATCTGAACCCAAGGACTTGAATGCCTCCAAGGCTCCTTGTCTCTCGTTACCACTTCTACCTGCATGATAACACTCTCTCTCTCACCACTGGTGTCTTCATGTAGCAGTGAACATGGTCACTGTCAGGTCTTAAATTTTACATCTTACAACCACTGCTGTCAAAGAGATAGCCAGGGTCTTTTTCTTAGCCCAGGGAAGGATTCTTATTGGCCCAGTCAGGATCACTCAACCCCATACAGTCACTCACTTTTTCGTGATCCCCATAGCAGGCATCATGAGTAGAATTAACTTTATTTACTTAGTATGCCTACTTTGTCTTATTAACTGACAAAAAATTGTTTATATTTATGGTGTACAACATGATGCTTTGATATATGTACACATTATGGAATGACTAAATCAAGTGAATTCACATATGTATTACTTACATACATTTTTGTGGTGAGAACACTTAAAACTTAGTATGTCTAGTATATGTCTTCCTGACTGGCATGTAAATTTATGAAAGTAGACACATTTCTGACTTGTTCAGCACTATATCCCCAGCACCAATACAATACTTTGCCTGGACATGGTGGCTCACACCTATAATCCCAACACTTTGAGAGGCCAAGCTAGGAGGATTGCTTGAGGGCAAGGAGTTCAAACACAGCCTGGTCAAAACAGTGAGACCCCATCTCTATAAAAGACATTTTTTAAAAAATTAGCTGGACATGGTAGCATGTGCCTGTAGTCCAGGCTGCTTGGGAGGCTGAGGCAGGAGGATCTCTTGAGCCTGGGAAATCAAAACTGCAGTGAGCCATGATTACACCGCTGCACTCCAGGCTGGGTAAGAGAAGGAGACTCTGTCTCAAAAGAGAAAAAAAAAAGACAAGAAAAAAACAACACTTTGGTACTTAGGAACTACTCAAGAAATACTTCTAACTCAATATATCAGAAATCCAGTCAAAATCAAGCCACATGTGTCCATTAGCCATTAAAAATTAAGTTCTTGAAAAACATGACTGTGATAAAGGAGAAAGAAGTAGATAAAAAATCTGTATTCCTAATATAATCCTAATTTATAAATAAGATTAGCTTTAAAATGCAGTATCTCAAATTGGGGGATAAAATCCACAGGGACTCATCAGACTATAGGGCTACTACAGACCTTCATTCCATCCAAAGGTAACAAGGAGGGAAAGCAAAAAAATAAAGAGATGTTGTGCCCGTGTGCCATGTAGGGTTGTCAGATAAAATGCAGGATTCATAGTTAATTTTTTTTTTGGATAAACTACAAATACTTTTTTAGTGTAAGTATGTCCCAAATATTATGTACTAAATAATACTAAAATTGTATTTATCGTTTCTCTGAAATTCTAATTTAACTGGGAATCCTGTGTTTGTTTTTGCTAACTCTGGCAGCCCTAGTCTCCCTGGTGCCCACCCAGGGAGTGCCAGCAGTGCTGAAATAGCAGTGTGACATACAGAGTGAGAGCAGAAGACAGGACCTTGGGTTGTTCTGGCTTCAGGCTGACGTGGAAGGAATGTTCCAGCTGTTCCTGCGTGCTTCCAGCAGAGGAGGCAGATGGTGGCTGAAAGGGTCCCCAGAGTAGAGGCTGAGGAGTGGGAAATCCAGGCCATCTTCTGGGCAATCCATAGCCAGGACTCAGAGGATCTATTGTGGGGCAGAGCCTGCAGGAGATAGACCCCTTGACACAGGAGATGGACCCCCAATCAAGCCCAGAGAAGTAGCCCTGCGTGATGTCAGCTTGGACTCCAGAGCTAAGCCCAGCAGCAAGCCAGGAAAGACAACAAGCATCTTTGAACAGAGTCTGTGGATCTTCCCCAATCGCTAGGAAGATTTAGATGCCATATTGTGGAGAAGAAGAGGGGCAAATCTTTAAGAAGAGAAGAAGAGAGAAAGTTGCAGTAAGAACTTTAAACCTCAATATTTATGTACCCTGTAAGGTACATATTCCTGCTCTGTAATCAGGAATAGGCAGAGGTGGCCTTTCAGCACAGCTTGACTCAGCAGGTTTGGAGTGCAGGCACACAACTCTGCACGTTATATAAGCATGCCGCATGAGGCTCATTAGGTGATCACCCACATGAGCTTGTGCTTGGCTTGAAGCCACTGTTGTCTGTAAAAGATATAATTACCTTGCTGATGCTGTACATACAGCTCACGCCTAGACTTGCACCCATGGCTTGCTTGTGCCCACCACTCATGCCCAGGCTTGCTGGCACCCAAAGAGATAGTAAAAGCCATGTGGAAACTACAATTCCTCGAGGTTTTTTCCAGCTACCTGCCATTCGTCCATCCACTCTCCTTAGTCCTCAGCTTGGGCTGGAACCTGACACTTGGCATAACATAGGTCCCAAACAGTGTTTCAGGCCAAGTTTGTTATCTTTCTGCCATCAGTGAAAATGCAAACACCAGAGAAACATGAAAACCAACAAAGAAAATGAAGAGCATCACCATCTCTTCATTTAAGCATCCATCTACACATCTGTCAGTGGGTAGGGAAGCTTCCTAGGGATATAACTGATCTTTTAAGATAACATGTTTCTGAGACTTCCTTTGGATATGGAAAGAAAGGCACCCTGCACATGATCTGAAAAGATAGGATTAAGAGAAGAATTTAAATGTTCCATACAACAAAGTAAGCAGGATTTTAGAACTTCCTCCCCAGGAGAGATTTGAGAGTTCTGGCTGAGGAGGAATGATTTGTGGATAGGAGCACGTTTCAGGAATGTGATGAGAACTTTAGGCCAAAGGAAGAAGCAGCCTGTGAATATTCCCTTGTTCAAGATGGCCCAGGAATATTTAAGATCAGGCATGTCTAATCTTCCACTGTAACTTGTTCTCTGTTCTGGGCAGGGCTATTATCTAAGGCCCCCTCCATTAACTGCAAGCCCTCAGGGAAATCCACTGAAGGTAAAAGCTTGTGGCAGAGTCACTACAGACCTCACAGCTCAACAGTGAAAGCAAGAATTGCCTTCCAGATTGTGCAGTGCACAACTTGCACACTTATACTTGGTGACCCTAACTGGACTAGAAATGAAGAAACCTTCCTTCCTCAAAGTACATTAGCATAAGATGACCCTCAAGAAGGAGGACAAGGAAGACTAAATTGTATTATTACCTGGATTCAAAAGGAATATGATGCAATAAAATGTGAATAGTAATTATCTGTGGGTGCTATAATAGGTGACTTTTATTTTCTTTTTAGTGCTAATGTGCACTCATCTGTGTTAGTTTTGATGTCAGGAAGATTGATTAAGAGTCAAAGAAATTATCACACCCTAAGCAAACAGCAGTAGTTATGGCATAGCTGGTGCCCAGCCGCTCATCTCTGGATGCCAACTGGGGTCTGAGTCAGCTGACATTCCACTTGTCTTGGTGCCTGGCCCAGGAATTGGGAGGTCCAAGCCTCACCTGAAAGATGCCGGTGCCCATAACAGGGATGATGATGCTGGCAGGGTGGTGGTGTTTGGGAAGGAGGACAGGACTGTGACAGGGGAGGACAGACTTGGCAGCAGAACCCAGCCACATTTTGTGTTTGGGGACAATGCCGAGACACGTGTATTTTACCATAGCAGAGACTGACCAAACTGTTCTAAATGTTAAGCAAAAGTCAGGGAATAAGGAAGTGTTTCCACATTTTTATCTAGTACTTCTCTGGAATTTGCTTTCATTACTCTTTGTAAATATCGTACATGTCAAAACTAGCAGGTGTTTGCATCCTGCAATTTTTAATTTTTAAGGGGCCTTAGAAGCAATGCAGTTCTACTTCCTCCCTTTACAGATTGCAAACGTGGACCTCAGAGAGGAGAAGGGCCAGAGCCAGGATTTCATAGAGTCAGGTTCTGCAGAGAAGCAGCACCAAGACAATGTGCTGTTTCTCTCTCCCTCTATTTACATATAAAGAGATTCATTTTCTTTTTTTTTTTTTTTTTTTTTCGAGACGGAGTCTCGCTCTGTCACCCAGGCTGGAGTGCAGTGGCCGGATCTCAGCTCACTGCAAGCTCCGCCTCCCGGGTTCACGCCATTCTCCTGCCTCAGCCTCCCAGGTAGCTGGGACTACAGGCGCTGCCACCTCGCCCGGCTAGTTTTTTGTAGTTTTTAGTAGAGACGGGGTTTCACCGTGTTAGCCAGGATGGTCTCGATCTCCTGACCTCGTGATCCGCCCGTCTCGGTCTCCCAAAGTGCTGGGATTACAGGCTTGAGCCACCGCGCCCGGCCATAAAGAGATTCATTTTAAGGAATTGGCTCATGTTATTATGAAGGCTGGCAAGTCCGAAATCTTCAGGATGGGCTGGCAGGCTGGAGACCCAGGGAAGAGTCGATGCTATAGTTCAAGTTCAAAGGACATCAGGCTGAAGACCCAGAAAAGAGCCAGTGCTATGACTCAAGCCCAAATGCTGTCTGCTGACAGAATTTCTTCTTACTGGGAGGAGGGTCAGTCTTCTGTTCTATTCAAGCCTTCAACTCATAGCATGAGGTCAACCCCATCAGGAAGGGCAGGCTTTTTACTCAAAGTCTACCAATCTAAATGTTAATCTCATCTCAAAACACCCTACACAAATATCCAAAATAATGTCTGATCACACATCTGGGCACCATGGCTCAGTTAAGGTGACACATAAGATTAGAAGTGGAAATGGAATTGAAACCCAAACTTCCTGACTTTCACAAAGCTCCTTCCACTTGGTCATGTGACCCCCAGTAAGACTCATGCCATTGAAACAATAAATGCTGGAGTCTTAAAATTTCCAAGGAAGAAGCTAGGGGTAGTGAAATGTTATACTTAACAAATGTATTTACATGCTTTAAGTGATTTTCCCCAGCAATATGTCTACGTAAACACACTGCAAACCAAGGAAGAAAAAAATATAATTTAGAGAGACCAAATTCAAGACCCCCAGTTCTATGTACTCCCCGAGCATCCCAATCCTACCATAAAATAACATTAATGAAATATTTGTCAAGACATTTCAGAGCCATGGATATTAGATGTAGAATATTATGGATATTAGATACAGAATATGATGAAATACAAAGCATTAGGAGGCACACGCACCAAACATAAGCTCATGTCAAGTTCCTCAACTAGTTCTCTTCATGAATCCTGAATGTTGGGTGTGATTCCTCATTAGAGAAGAAGCACCATAATATCTACATCTTCCACTTCTCTCATGCCTCAATTTTAGCACTCTGAATTCCACCTCCTACCGTCTTTTTTTCTCCATTAAAGGAAAAAGAGAGAATGTAAGTTTTGCACTTAACACCACATTGAGAAGCCTGTATTAGGGAAAAAGACATTCCCACCTTTACTGCTCTGATCTACTGGAAGAATGTTTTATTAGCTAAAGAAGTAACACTACCACTATTTAAAATTCCCACCAGATTTCTGCAGTGACATTACCATAGCAAACTAACTTCAGTTTCAGTCTCACCTTTTTTCACAAATTAGGTAGTTCATTTGAAAATCCTAGATGCATTGGGAAATATTTGGAGGCTGCAGCTTTTGGTTAGAATCTAGTTATAAGAATAAACAGTTTTACTCTGTTCATCTCACAAGCGTCATCAAGTAGGAAGCAACTGCTGAGATGGACTGACCAACAGCTGCACGAGGAATCATATTACTTTAGTTCTAGCTTTGTGACAGCCAAAATAATGAGACCTCAGGCTAAAACATCAATCTATCCTGTCCTTAGGACAATGATCTTGAATAGGCCATGTATTAGTCATCTTCGGCTGCCATGACAAAAACCATAGACTAGGAAGCTCAAACATTTATTTTTTCACATTCTGGAGGCTACAAGTCCAAGATTAAGGTGCCGGCAAGGTTGGTTTCTAGTGCAGCCTCTCTTCCTTGCAGATAGCTGCCTTCTTACTGTGTATTCACACAGTCTTGTCCTCTGTGCACTCTTACAGAGAGAAAGACGGGGAGAGCTCCATGGTTTCTTCCTCTTCCTCTATCAGGACACCAGTCCTATCGGATTAGGGCCCCACCTTTATAAACTGATTTAACCTAATTACCTCCTTAAAGGCCCTATCTCCAGGTGGAATCACTTTGGGGGTTAGGGCTTCATCATATGAATTGAGGGACACAATTTGGTCCATAACAGGCAACATTAACCTACTTAAAATGTATCTTTCTACTATTTAAACTTTGTATGGAGGTTCTTTCTCTTCCTTCCTCTTCTCCTCCTTTTCATTCTCATTCTTCTTGTTTCGTTTCCCTGTTCTTTGCCATTCTAATTAAGACTTGTGGGGAGTTAGAAAATGCTTTTCTTTGTTTTCTACTTTAAAAAAATGCATTAAATGTCTGGGATTCTTCCTTTAATGAAAAGGGAATGATTCATAATTAATTCAAAAAATCCAAAACATATTTTTGAAATAGTCCCAATAATTCATTTGCTCTGACCAGATCCAGCTCGACATGGCAATAGAAACACAAGTGGGAGGCCGTGCGTGGTGGCTCATACCTGTAATCCCAGCACTTTGGGAGGCCCAGGCGGGTGGATCACCTGAGGTCAGGAGTTCAAGACTAGCCTGACCAATATGGAGAAACCCCGTCTCTACTAAAAATACAAAATTAGTCAGGCATGGTGGTGCATGCCTGTAATCCCAGCTACTCGGGAGGCTGAGGCAGGAGAATTGCTTGAACCTGGGAGGCAGAGGTTGCAGTGAGCCAAGATTGTACCATTGCACTCCAGCCTGGGTAACAAGAGCGAAACTCCATCTCAAACAAACAAACAAACAAACACAAGTGGGAACACATCAGGCCTGATTTCAGGGGAGTTACTTCTTATGTAAATTAACAAAAATCAGCTATATCAACTTGGAAGTGGGGGAGACATACTTCTCTGGATCACAGAGTACCTAAACACAAGCCATTCAGCCAAGCTGGTATTCAACCAAAGAAATGGCAAAATATTCTGACAGGGGAGGAAAATTTGACCACAGAGGAACTTACCAACAGGCAGCATAAGATACACTAATTCATCTGTGCTATATTTGACAGGCAACTTTAATCTCCAAGCAAGGGTACTTTTGACTCTATAATTTTTTGTCTAATGACCTGTCTTTAAAAACTAACTCCCAATTAAGACTCAATTTAAAATGCATCATGACAAAGTTTAAGGAAGACAGTGAGAGTGCAACTGGCTGGCCCCAAAAAGATGAATGAAATTTATGTAAGTGGGCTGGGTGTGGTGGCTCACACCTGTAATCCCAGCACTGTGGGAGGCCAAGCCAGGCAGATCATTTGAGGTCAGGAGTGTGAGCCCATCCTGGCCAACATGGTGAAACCCTGTCTCTAATGAAAATACAAAAATTAGCCAGGTGTGGTGGTGGGTTCCTGTAATCCCAGCTACTCGGGAGGGTGAGACAGGAGAATCACTTGAACCCGGGAGGTGGAGGTTCAGTGAGCTGAGATCGCGCCGCTGCACTCCAGCCTGGGTGATAAAGTGAGACTCCATCTCAAAAAAAAAAAAAAAAAAATTTACCGAACTGCATGGAAGAAGAGACAGCATTGAACAGTATAAGCAAAGACACAGAAGTAAGATTGCAGATTCTATGTCTTGGGCAGGGTTTCTCAAACTGATGTGTGCAGGAATGACCTGGGAAACGCAGCTTCTCCTTCTGCCCACAGCTGGATGACTCCTGAGTTTCTGCATGTTAGTAAGCCCCTGGGTAGGACTGATGCTGCTGTCTGAAAACCTCACTTTGATTACAAAGCACCTAGAAGGAGATCAACTGAAAAGATGTCTGTAGGGAGGTGGCAAGATAAAAGGCAGGGTCCTTTGCGAAGGTCAGATTAAATAGGGCTTGGAAAACCGACTGAGGAGTTGGACTTGTGATAAGTTATTACTCTCGAAATGATCAGGCAGTGAAGCAACACTAAGTGTTGGCAGGCAAGTGTTAGGAATCTTGACTAGCAGAGCCATGCAGGGACCCAGCCGGGGAAAGAACATTCTGAGTTAATTAACACAGAAGGTTGGAAAAATTTGCGTCTCAAGGAGAAAAATCCCACTACAGCGGGCAAATATTTAGAGGTAAAAACAGTAGAAGCAGCCCACTTAATAAGATTTCATTGTAACTTTATGTTCAAAGGCCTAAAATAGTTGCTAATCTATGTCTTAATAAATGTGTCTGTACAATTATAATAATCTCTCTCAAGTTTGAAAAAACATTGTATTTATATATTAGAAATATAAAATTGCTATTCCAGAAAGCACTTCAAAGAAACACACTATAATGGGCAAATATTTATGCACCAGCCTAATATTAAAACCCCAAATCTCTCCTAAGGAAAACACAACATTTACAAAATTAACTATAATGGCAGAGAAAGTTCATGCTACAGATAGACTTTTTATCCAATGCTCTATGGCAAGTACAACATGGGTAGGAAGAAAAAGGACAAAATGGAAATGCAGATTTTTGTCATGATTTTGCCACCAATCACTTGGCAGAACTGCTTTTTAAAAGCTGGTCAGTACTTCAAGGTGCATTGTTTGAGCCCAGCTCTAGATAAACATAAACATTCATGCTTCCAGGGACTGGAATCACACAAGTGACTAGCAAAGTTCATAGGAGCAGAAAGGCCCTGGTGCCAATTAAAAACCATATATCCCATCACAGCAAGGAGGGGAGCTACTGAATAATTGAATACTCTCAAGCCATTCCAAAGGAGAATAAACAGATGATGGCCTGATCCCGCGGAGACTGGATGGAGCTGTGGGCATTAGGCTGCATTACATTTTCTTCATACTTTGATTAATTATCCAGCTGTGCAGCTGTCATTAACAAGGATATCTCTGAACCATGTGGCTCTGACAAAGGATATCTCTGAACCATGTGGCTCCGACAGTAACCAAATCTGGTTGTTCCTTTCTTTTTTTTTTTTTTTTTTCCACATGGGTAAGCACCTTGCTGTTTGGAAGAGAGTTGTGTGGTACGTCACTTGCAACAGGCAAATTCTCCTTTCACCACAGACAACAAAGGTCTCATTCTTTAGATGGTCTTCCAGGTGCTGCCGATAGGCTAGTAGTCACAGGAGTATAGACAGTGGATGAGAGAAACATGCCCTCCTGTAAGTTGATCTTCCACCCGAAGAGGTTGGGAAACACCAGGCTTAAAGTGAGAATGACCGTCATTTTTAAATTTTATTTGCTTGCTTATTTTATTTCTTTATTTGTGCTAGAAAACACCACCCACATCCTGTCATTCCAAAAGGGGCTTCAATGTGTCAGGCTCAATATGGCATTTCTCTAAAGGCTGTTTTGAGCTGTAAAGTACTGAGGGCTTAAGCCAAAGAAAATCATTTCAAATTGTAGGAATTCCATCTTTTCCAACCAATCATTGGAGGAAATAAGACATGGCAGTGGGGGATAGCAGGGAGGCTCCTGGAATAATGCCATGTCAGTATCTGCCTATGCTACCTGCTCTTGGTAGCTATGACCAGGGTGACCACGTGATCCTGAGTGAGTCACTCAATCTTTCTGTACCCAACTCTACCTACTGATTAAATCTGGATAATAATCCATATTTTCCATATTTCCAGGGAGGCAGGACAATAATAGGGAAGAGACAGCATGTTCATGAATATTCCATCTGTTCCCTACATTTCCCAGCCCTCTTGCAGTTAACCAGGATCATATGACTAGTTTTAGCCAGTGAAATGTGAGCAGAGTGACATGAGTCAATTTCAGGCAAAGGCAATACAACTTTCATGCATCATTTTCTCTTCTGCTTATGTTCCAGAGTGTGCAACTATAAGACAGTAGCCCTTCAGCTTGGGTCCCTGAGTCAATGTGTGAAAACCAAGACCCTTGTCGGTTTAGCTTGTAAATATACCATGAGCTAGAACTAAACCTTTGTTTGGTAGAGAGTCCCTTCTCATCTCTACCAGGGGAAATACTATTCATCCTTGAAAGCCAATCCCAAATGCCACTTCCTCCATAAAATCTCCCCAGAGATGAATTCCCATTGCACTTTGAACCTCTATTTTTAACACTTGCCTTATTTTGCCTGATACTACTGCAAGTCTAAAAAAGCATATCACAAGCTCTGTGGCCAAATGTACTGAGATTCGATTCTCAGCCCCCACATACACAAGCTGTTTAACCTTAGACAAATTATTGATCCTTCCTAAATCTCAGTCTTCCCACCTGTATAATGCAGTTAACAAGAGATATCATGAGATTTAAGTGAGATAACATGTTAAAAACTTGGTAGAGGGTCTGACATGCAATGAAGATTCATTCTGTTATTTTTCTGAATTTGTCTTCAATCTTACAACTGTAAGAGTCTTATATATGGAAATGATATGTTCACCTACTTTCTGTCTTTTACAATACCTAGAACATGATCTTACACATAACAGGTATGCAGTAAATGTTTGAGAAATGAATGAACTAAAAATCACAAAATAAATCCATGAAATGATAAAAGAAACAAAAATTTCTCTGAGAAGTAAAAAGGAAGTAAGAGAGAAAGAAAAGAAAAAGGAGAGAAAAAGTTTTTAAAAGTGGACAATAGACTGATATTAAGTAAATCATGTTGATTTGAGGAATGTAGGTGGATGTAATCTGTTTATAGGTGATCATTTTTTGAGAGGGTCTCAGGTGCAGAAAGTGAAGTAATTCTAATCCTCTGTTCACAACATGTCATTTTTATTCTTCTGAATTTTACAATGTTTCAATGAAACATTTATATTTTAAAATTCCTCAAGTTTTAATTATATAAGCTATTTAGACATAATGGCACTCTAAATTCTTCAGAAGAAATTGTCAGGTAAGACCAAGACAGTTTTGATATTGCTGAGTAAAGGAAAAATAATAATAAATGAAAATGTAAAAGGAGGCTTTGGGATATAAGTCAGCTGGGTTTTTTTGTTTGTTTGTTTAAAAATGCCTTTTATGTGTATTAGAGTGTTTCTCTTATTGGAACAGCAGTTTTCCATCTTCCTGAAACTTCCTTTATAAACTAATCCTCACAAAAGAGTTTTCGTATATATTTAAGCAACAGCGACATCATGTGGTCTCTCTGGTAGATCCTTGGTAGACAAAACCCATTTAGTAGTCTAACTTCATTTAGTAGTCTTCTCTCCCAAATGAATTTCCCCAGGGAGATACCGAATAATTGAGTGCTGCCTTCCCATTGGAATAAATTCATTCAAAAAATATCCAGTGGATCAAGGGTGGATTCCATGCTTAGAATATGTATCTCTATACAATCTTATCTAAAGGATCATCCCATCACCACTAAGCTCTTAAATCACCAAACACAGCCTATTTGGAGACTAAGGTGGTCACACAGCAACCTAATCAACTTGTATTTGACAAAACATCATTCGAATATACTAGGGAAGAATGTGTTCGATAAGTCTGATTCAGTAATCACGACACAAACACAGTGTATGCATGGGCTTTTCCCACTATTGTCCTAAGCACCCCAGGACCAAGTCAAAACCCCTTGTTGTGCACTTCTGTGACCTCTTGTAATTCCTCTCATAGAGTGTATCACACCCACGTGATTGCCAGTGCAAGACTCCTTCACTAGGCTAAATGCTCCATGAGGGCAGAGGCCTTTTGCTCACCTTCGTTTCTGCAGTATCTGCCTCTCACCAGTTGATGCCCATTTATTCATTCAACAGATATTTACTGAGCACCTATTGTGCACCCTGCATGGTTGTCGGTGGCACAGACTTTTCAGTGAACAAAACAAAGTCCTTTCTCTCATGAAGCTTACATTCTAGTTGGAGCCGTCAGGTAGTAAACCCCAAAGCTGGAAGCTGGGAGTAAATGCTTGGAGACTAGGGAGTCCTGAGGGTTAGGACGCCACTTTTTGTTGGGGGCAAAGGGAGACCAGAGACCTAAAGAAAGTGGGGGAGCCAGTTGTGTAGTTTGTAGAAAATGTCTAGAAAAGTGCATCAAACTTAAGGGAAGAGGGGAAAGGAGGAAAAACGTATGTGTCACTGGACACAGGGAAAAACTAGACAGAGTGTCACTAACTAGCGGGGCAAACTCAGGCTTTCCTTCCCCTCCCCAAACCTCTTCTTCTTCACTCTTCAGATTAAATAATTGCTAAAGTCCTAGCCAATTTTAAGATTATCATGAAAATTCAGAGACTGTAACCTTTGATGGTGCTTGGTGTGTATGTATGTGTGTGGCCATGCACATGTCCACATGTGTGGGGTTAATTTCCAAAGCAATTGCAGACATTTATATTTCTTCCAGACTGATTAGACAAAAATTACTATGTGCTCATTTAAAAGAAATTGATCTAGATTCTGTGTGTTTAGAGGTTGGTTGGTCTCACACTAAGATAAACATTAAATGAGATGTGTCATATTTGCCCTAACACAGTAATCTGTAATTTGGTCATGCACTGCAATTTGGTCATAATAACCATGCGGGTGGAGGTGAGGTGAACAGTTAGCTACAAGATATCAGCAACGGTTAAGTACATGACATTTCACCAAGAAATCAGCCCCCAGTCTGATAATTCCCTAGTTTGATGGTTTTAATTGTACTAGTGAGGCTTAGGTCTAAGAATTCCTGGTAATACAATGACAGATACAAACAATACAATCAGGGAGAGAGTTTAGAGACTAAATCAGTTCTACGTTCAAAATGGTAATACGTTTGGTAATGTGTTTCTCCAACTTTCACCAACATTATCACATGTAGAGCCAGCTACAGAAGACAGAATGGATTATGTTGAAGAGCATCAAGGAGTTCGTCATCAAGATTTTAGGAATCAGTAAATATTTGCTCAGAAATATCTTCTACAGTGGACCATCATTTTGCTTTAAGTATCACCAGCAGAGATTCATTCTTTGGGCTAAGTTGCTATTTCTACAAAAACAAATGCAAAGATACAAAGATATGTCCAGAAAGAGCTACCTATTCCTTTTTTTTTTTTTTTAAGATGGAGTCTCACTCTGTTGCCAAGGCTGGAGTGCAATGGCACGAACTCAGCTCACTGCGACCTCCACTTCCCAAGTTCAAGTGATTCCCTTGCCTCAGCCTCCCAAGTAGGTGGCGCTACCGGTGCACACGACCACACCCAGTTAATGTTTGTACTTTTAGTAGAGATGGGGTTTCACTGTGTTGGCCAGGCCAGTCTCAAACTTCTGATCTCAAGTGATCCGCCTGCCTCGGCCTCCCAAAGTGCTGGGATTACAGGTTGACCCCGGCCCCATTCCACTTTCAATTGTCACAAATGCCTTAGGAAAGCTAATCAAGATTGGGGGAGAGGTGTGATAAACAAGCCCTGGATACAACTGTGAACACAGGACGAGAGGTCAAGGTCATGAAGCAATGCTGTAGGCAGATCAAGCTAAGAAAAACTGAGTCCCATTTGATGAGTTTCTGCTGTGTATGCCAGTTTCTATGGCTAGACTACCAATGCAACATAGACCCCATTGCTGCCGTTTTTACAGATGAGGCAACTGAAGCTTACCTGAGGTCTCCCAGTTGGTTGCAGAGCCGCGGTTCCATCCCAAACCCATAGACACCCCATTGTGTCAGGCTGCTTCTCTACACTGGGGCATTGGATACCCCAAAGAGGTGGAAATATTGAAAAGGGAGAGGAGGTCAGTAACGGGGGCTATAAGAAAATGAAAAATGATCAATTTGCCATTGTGTCCTGAATCAGCCCTGTTCCCTCCCAGAGCAGTAGAGAGTTTCAGGTACCAGGGGGCAGCAGGTGTCTCTGCGGCAGGCATGGGTTGCGTTGACTGGGATGACTTGCAGCACATTTTAGTGCAGTGCTGTTGGCCCTTTAGCAGTTGACTCATGTTGAACAGAAGAGGTTGAACAGTGTTGTAAACAAAGGACATCTTCAACTATCAGCCTCATCTCTTCTGGACTGTGAAGCCTTGGGCAAGCCACTTACTCTCTCAAAGCCTCAGTTTCTTCCTCCATAAAATGGGGATAAGAACATCTCCTTAGGAGGGTTTTGTGAAGACAAAATTCTATCAAACGTAGCTCAGTGCCAGGCACATAACACATATATCAATACATGTGATCCCATCCTTTTTTCCTGGAGAAGAACAAGTAAATTAAGGAAACCTGAGTTTATTATACCCAATCCACTCTCCTTGTCCCATGAGATGTACCTGCTCCCACCCCGAAGTTCCACAGTGGCAGAAGATCTGCTGAAAGTCTCATTTCCCAGAGCTGTCACTCTGTAGATCGACACCAGTTTATACAATTTCCCAACGAGGCCCAGCTGAAAGTAGGGCTCCTTCTCAACTATGACATTCATGTCACCCCCAGAGAACACCAGAGTATATCCTGGCACAAGGTGGGTTAAGGTTCTACGGTCCTTTTGAGCCTATACTAGATTGAGAGTAGGGTTCAGGGTAAAGTTGAAGAGCTGAGAATCTAGAAGGCAAACCGTCCCTAATTGGTTAGAGCCAAGAAGTCGTAGAATGTCCTTGTAATATTGACACCTGGGACAAAGGCATCATTTTATTTCCCGCATCACTAAGGAAAAGGTCAAGGATACTCGAATTGGGAGGAGGAAAACAGGCTAGAAGACAGCTCTGCCCCTGATCCTTATATCCATTCTCTTCCCACTCCTTTTGGGTCTGTTGAGTGTTTAGTACACAGTAGGCACACAGTAAATATTTGATTGGTGAACAATGGGTTACAAATGAATCAAATATTGGGTAGATGGACAGACAGATGAATTGATGAGTAGATGAATGGATAGAGGTTTATCTACGTGGTTACTGTCTACAAACTTTGAAAGAGTTTTTTTCTAATTGAGCTACATTGACAAGCAAAGTGATTTACTGCAGTGCTATTCCTTTGTTTGCTAATATTTGGTACATCAGTAGGAGGACAGAGGCCAACACTCAAGTTAATTATTCTTATACCCTCTGAGCCTCCTAGCCTGATAGGATAACACAGCCATGTCAAAAGACAGTATCCCAAAGAGAAACAAGGTTCCACTGGTATTACTACAATGCCCCTGAAAGAAGAAGGAGAATTTATTTCTTAAAGTTAAAGACGGGTACACAGGTGTCAGTTGCCTTACTGCTCTTCAAATTGTCCATATGTGATGTATATACTCTTATATGTCTGTAGATTTCCAAATGATATTAATATAAATTTTTTTAATGAAACAAAGGCAAGGAGAGAGTTAACAGCCGCCTTGAGCCTCTGCAGAAAAGAATAAATCTTTAACCTAAGGCCTCATGCCTTCACGGTGGTGGGCAGCTCCGTAGATGGTAGAAGCACAGTGTGGTGCCCAGACGAACAAGTAGACAATGAAAGAAAGAGATCCTGTGATCTTTCCATCCTTGGATAGTCGTGAATTCCACACAGCTGTTTCTGGACAAAGGGACATTCTGGAACTGGAGTCTTCTCCCTCGGGATTGATCTTCGTGTCCTTTGTTACCCGAGAGTGGCGGGTCTTTGGTGCCAATGATGAAAGCCGATTCACAGGCTGCAGTGGACATAAAGACTCTTTGTGATTTCCAAGGGTGTGAGGAGGCAGGCACCGGGCACTCTCGCAACCCCACTCAGATCTCAAGGACGCTGTGGCGCTCGGCTCCTCCCTGCTGACCTGAGAAGGCCCTGACAAGCCACTTCAAGGAGATTACCTCGTTTCTATTTTGCAGCTTTCTCTGGGTTTCCACAAGGTGGTTGTCTGGACATAACACACACTGGCAGTTCATCTTAATAGAAAGCAGAACGAAAACAGCCCGATCAAATCCCTAGCTAAAGGAATTCACAGTGGCTGCTTTCAGAGGGCCCAGGGCTCCCTTCAGCCAGACATCCCTGTGAAAGAATGCAGGGTTGGGGGTATCCGCTGGTGGGGAGGGAGGACGAAAAAAATGCAAATTCCTACCAAGAAGATACCTTTCTTCCCTATTGGCATACCCATGCTTTGAGGACTGCAACATTCCCACTAAATTTTTTTTTAAGAATGAAAATGACCTCAATTTTAGAATTATTTTTAAGTTTGGGCTGATAATTGATTTTTAAATTTATTTGCAATAAACACTCACTGCAGTGACCTCATGCAGGACCTGCCAACAATGATCCCTCTTCCCCTCCCAAACTTGGGCACTACTCACACATACCTTGAGACCATCAAGCTCTCCCCAACTCATTCTTTTCTCCCTTTCTTCCTCTTCCCCCTCTTATCTGGCATACAATATGTCTTTCTGAATGGGGGGTATTTGTTTGCTGGGGCTAACATAACACCATCAACTGGGTGGCTTAAACAAAAGGAATGTATTATCTCCCGGGTCTGGAAGCTAGAAGTTTGAAATCAATGTGTCAAGAAGGATTGGTTTCTTCTGAGGGCAGTGAAGACAGGATCTGTTCCAGGTCTCTCTCCTTGGCTTGTCATTGGCCATCCTCTCCAACGGGGAAGAAAGGTATCCTCTTGGTAGGAATTTGCATTTATTTCGTTCTCACTCCCCACCAGCAGATACCCCCAAACCTGCATTCTTTCACAGGGATGTCTGGCCAAAGGGAGCCCTGGGTCCTCTGAAAGCAGCCACTGTGTCTCTTCGCATCATTGTCCTTCTATGTGTGTCTGTGGCCAAATTCCCTCTTCTTATAGGAACACAAGTCATATTGGATTAAGGTCCAGACTAATGGCCTCATTTTAACTTCACACCTCTTTGAAGAACCTGTCTCCAAATGATCACATTCTGAGGTACTGGGGATAAGGACAATTGAAGTTGGGGGGTACACAATTTAATCTATAACATGGGGCTTTGCCAAAATCCCCTTTTCAGGTAGTGACAGTGCCAGCTGAGTTCTAAAACTCAACTTCTTCTTCCAGCCTGGACATGGTAGTAAATACGGAGAGGTCTGCACTCAAAGCAGTTACTTGCTTAAGTAGATCTGCTCCACAAAGCACCAAGGAAAGATGTGGCTTTGGTTAAGACACCAAGAGAATGGGAAAAGTTCTTCCCCAAACAAGATATGAGTTGCTTTATACTGAGAATCAAGCCACAGAGATTTCTGTGTGTTCAAGTCCATTTCCTTGGTGCATTTCTTTGAAGCACACTATTTATCTTCCTTTCAATTATCTTTGTGTTTCATATTCTTCATATTTATTCACAAATCCATACCTATCAAGATGTATTCATAAATCCACAGCTATCCACATCTGTTTATTTAATCCACACCATGATTCTTTAGAGGTGCAGACAGCTTATTCTATAACCTTGGGCTATTCAAGGGCAAATTGGTGATGATCTCCTGTCATCTACCATCAGAGAGGGAGGGAATGAGATATGGGGAACTTGAGCACTTTGGGTCCTCTCTCAGTTTATCCTCCCCTTCCTGTGTCTCTTCTTTAAGTGGTGTAATAAATATCTGGCTAATAAATAACTGTAGAGAAGCAGGTGATAGCCAACTCTATGGTTTCAACTCTATTGCACATCCAAACCAGGTCTGGAGCCCAATACCCCGTGGACACAACACAGCCTCTGCCCAAGGGTGAATGTCCGTGCAGTGTAATGGACAAGGGGCTGCCTATACTTCCGGGCCAGAACCCAAACCAGAAAATCACCTGCCCTTGTTGCACCAAGATAAAGCAGGTGGGCTTGCCTGTCTTTTTGAGAATTCTTCTGGCTTTTTCTTTCATTCTTTTTCACTTATAAGAAGCTAGAGTTCATCTGAAAAAGGATAACCAAGGGTGATTAAAACTGAACACTGTGTCATGTGAAAAGGAACTGAAGGAACTCACCTGGAGAAGACTAAGGAGGAAAGTTTAAAGAACTGCCAGAGACAAGAGACTGCTGTTCAGTACCAGTAGAAGTTGTAAAGAGCCCAAAGGTCAGTTTTAGGTCACTGCTACAATCTTGAGCGCTCTCTCTCTGTAACCTGCCCTATAAGAAATGAGCTTCCCATCACTGAGGTATGGAAAGAAATGCCATTCCATCCAAACACAGTGTCGTGCCAAGAGGATAGGCTTTTGGAAGCTGAATCCTGCCTGGCTCACTTCTCTCTAGCCATGAGAACTTAGATAAGTTGCTTATCTAAGCCGTAGTTACCCTCACATATAAAAGAGCAACCACAGTCTCTAGTACAGGTAAGATCCTCAAAAAACAGTAACACATCCCTGTCTGCACCCTCTTCTCTTGATTCTTTTTTCAGAGTGATGGGTACTAGAAACTCTAACTTCCATTCTTCTTGTTGCATAAACCAAGAGAACCCAACATCTCAGCATGGGTGTTTGACTTTGGGTGGAAAATTCCTCTGGGCAACTGAATCATAAGCACCGGGCCTGAGTTGACCACCCCTGCTCCTCCCCTCCTCCCTGAAGGGAACCAAGATTTGAGCACCAGTTATCACATAAAACATTCAACTCCATCTTGCTGGTAGTCTTAACCAGGTTTAAATATTTCATACAGAACATTTTTCTTTGAAACACTATCTTGTCTCTTTTTTTAACAGCGAGTGACCTGAATTAATGTGGAAAGGCCAGAAGAAAGACCAGAAAAAATAAATACAGGGAAAGCTCTCGTGCTAAAATAGTTGAACATGGTCCATATATGTTAAATGTCCAAGCATTGAAGTCCTTCAGCACTTCAGAGATCTCACCACGCAGGTGGGTGCCTCTGTGTTTAAAACAACAGAATATATTACATACACATACATTCAGCTAATCCCCTGAGGTAAAGTGGGTTGAGGATCAAGAATATTTACTCCCTGCCTTCCTCTTCCAAGGTGGAATTATACTTCCCCACACCTCTACGTGGAGTGCAGGCCCCTAACTCACTTTATCTAATGAAATGTAGGCAGACACAACAGCACCAGTTCCAAGCCTGGCCTTAGAGGCAGCATGGCTCCACATGTGCTCTTGCCTCTCTGGCACTGCCCTGAGAAGAGCATCGCCCATCAGATCACTGCTGCCTCTTCTGCCAGGGCCCTCGAATGAAGACTCATGAAGCAAAGCAAACCTCAGCCCAACTTGCAGCTAAGAGCCAAGCTCAGCTTGGCCATGGAAGTGGAACCACCAACAGAGCATAACCTCAGTAGACAAACCTGCAGACACACAAGCAAAAACAAAGATGCCTCCTCCCTGCCTGAGTAAATCTTGTGTCCTTTTAATTATTCCTTGTACTGTATGATGTAAGTTTAACTACAAAATGAAGTGGACAGTTTATGGATGTCATTACTCCCAGTCGGTGTAATCTATGTGTGTGTGTGTGTGTGTCACGTGCACGCATGTGTGCTTGTAAATATAATGACAAAACCATCACACAGAGGACAATGGCCTAGAATGAGAGCCTCAGAAAAGAATCAGCTTCCTGAGTTGTGGACAATGGTGCTTTTATTAGTCATGGTTGTCTAAACGGACAGAATTAATAGGATAGATAGATATATAAAGGGGGGAGGTGTACTAAGTATTAACTCACATGATCATAAGGTCCCACAGGAGGCTGTCTGCAAGCTGAGGAGAGCAAGGAGAACCAGTCCAAGTCTCAAAACTGAAGAACTTGGAGTCCGATGTTCGAGGGCAGGAAACATCCAGCACAGGAGAAAGATGCAGGCTGGGAGGCTAGGCCAGTCTAGTCTTTTCATGCTTTCTGCCTGCTTTATATTCCAGCCATGCTGGCAGCTCACCCAGATTAAGGGTGATTCTGCCTTTCCCAGCTCACTGACTCAAATGTTAATTTTCTTTGGCAACATGCTTACAGACACACCCAGGATCAATACTTTGCATCCTTCAATCCAATCAAGTTGACACTCAATATTAACCATCACAGTGCTCAACAACACAGTGGAACAGATAATCAGGCTCATTCTCATTTCTCTCCTCAAAGAGAAAGATATGACTGAGAGAGCCTAAGACTGAGCCATGGTCCAAAGCAGCCCTTGAATCAACTGATTTCTAAAACTCCATTTTTGAGTGACCTCAATGGCCTCATTGATTGAATCACTTGAGCATAAATTTCAATACATGGTTTTTGTGTTTCATCCACACTGGGATCCACATTTGGGGGGAGTTAAATCCGGATCTGTCACTATTATCAATTAACATGGATTGAATGTCCACCAGGGCTTCCATAGAACTCAGGGGCTGAGTCCCCAGGATCACCTTGGGTGGTCACCTAACCTCTGTGCCCCCAACCTGAGCCTGCATTGATTTGATAACAAATGTGCTGCCAGGCCCACGGGTGTCTCCCACTCACTCAAGCCTGGAAAGACTATTGGACCACTGCCACTCTACTACGGCTGTTGGGGAATGTGCAGGTTCAAGAGACTGTCTGGTGCAAATCCCCCGGGGGAGAGACTGCCCCTGGGAGTCGCATGGGGGCCATAATGGGAGAGAAACCACAGCTCACACCTGTGTGGGAAGGGGCCGTGCTCTGACACAGTGGTGATGTTGTCTTTATTGGGGGGTGCTTTCTCAGGGTGAGAATGGAAAGCCCAAGATCCAAACCCAGGGCAAGAGAGCTGGAATGAGGAAGAGTGTGATCTCTGCAAACAGGGCAAGACATTGACAAAAGAGCAGTATGAGGTGCTTCAAAACGTGCTATTTATTGTCTATATTTGGCCTTGCCACAAGAAGCAGGAGTGCTGGAATCCCTACAGCATGCAAAACCAAATGGGGAAAAAAAACCTCACGCCTATTTTACAGTATTATAGCTGGTATACAGCTATTGTGAAGAAAGGTGAAAGGGGAAAGGGCACCCCACAGCTCTCAGGTTCCCCAGCCATAACATATAAGGAGCTTCTCTAAAAGTTACCCCTCCACCAACCTGTCTCATAAGGAGGAAAGTAATTCAACAGCAATACACACATCCAGAAAAACTGTGACATTCACAGAATGTATTCATTTTCTATTGCTGCATAAAAAATGACCACACATTTAGTGGCTTGAAACAAAACCCATTTATTTATTTATTTTTCTTTCTTCTTCAACTTTTATTTCAATTTCAGGGGTACATGTGCAAGATGTGCAGATTTGTTACATAGGTAAACGTGTGCCGTGGTTGTTTACTGCACAGATCATCCTGGCACCCAAGTTTTAAGCCCAGCATCCATGAGCTATTCTTCCTGATGCACTCCCCAACTCCTCACATGCAACACCCATTTATTGACCCAAAGTTTCATGGGTCAGACGTCCAGTCAAGGACCTAGCCAGCAGGACACCTTGATTGCAGCCTTGTGAGACCCTGAGCTCACTAGGTTCTCAGCTCAAAGTCTCACAAGTCTGCAATCAAGGTGTCCTGCTGGCTAGGTCCTTGGCTGGAAGCTCTGGGGAAAAATCTGCATTCAAACTCTTTCCCATTGTTTGCAGAATTCAGTTTCTTGTAATTGAAGGACTGAAGTCCCTGTTTCCTTGCTGACTATCAACAGAGTGTCAGCCCTCATCTCTTTAATGTCTATCCATACCCCTTCCCCTGGGGCCCCTTCCACCTATCAAGCCAGCTATGGCACGCAGGATCTGCTCATGCTCTGAATCTCCAGCCTCCCTCATCTCTGACCTCTAGACCCAGTTGTAAGGGGCTCATGTAATTAGGTCAAGCCCACCATGATAATCTCCCTCTTAAGGTCAACTGATTCGGAAGCTTCATTACATTTGCAACCTTCCTTCTACCATACAACGCAACATAGACAGGAATGAATCTCATCTCATTCACAGGTTCCACTCACACTCATCAGGAGGAGATGACACAAAGGAAAGTCCTTGGAAGTCATCTTAAAATTCCGCCTCCCACTGCTTCCTCCAAACGTTCTGGGGTCCTCCATCTGCCCTTAGCTTCCTAGAGCTCTTCAGAAATGGCCCCATTCGGGTCCACTCAAATTTAATTCACTCATTGCCCCATTGCAGTAGGCCTTGCCTAGGTTACCACCAGCTAACCTGGTAAAATAACTAACATCTAAGTGTTACTGGGTTCATGTGCCTCCCCTTTGACCATCATGTCTGCCTTTTTAATAAGAGCTCTGCCACAGTGGAGTTCAAAGCATGAAGGGCAGGAGAGGGCTGGGCCTCAACTTTGCTCTAAGACATCTATTGGTGGAAATCGTCGGCACTTTGGCAAGCTGGCTAGGAAGATATATGAAGTCTGAGAGGCGTTTTGACATCCCTCAATCACATTGCAGGGCCTCTCCACCCTAATTTTGGGAGACGCACGCCCTGCCTATAGGAGAGTATTATCAGGAAGTAAAGTATATAAAGACTCGAGTCTCATTTACATCATCTACCCAGCTTGAGCAATAGACCAAAGGCTTCCTTTAGGTAATATAGCTCTACTCTCTGCTTCACATGTTCAAATCCACACAAAGCAGAGAATGTTCTGTCCACTCCTCAGGCTTGCAGTTTGACTGCTCAGAAGCCAGCATACGTGTTTGTATGAGTCTGTTTTCACATTGCTAGAAAGAAATACCTGAGATTGGGTAATTTATAAAGAACAGAGGTTTAATTGACTCACAGTTCCCCAGGCTGTACAAGAGGCATAGCGGCTTCTGCTTCTGGGGAGGTCTCAGGAAACTTACAATCATGATAGCACACACCTCACGTGGCCAGAGTAGAAGCAAGAGCAAGAGAAGGGAGTGCTACACACTTTTGAACAACCAGATCTGAGGAGAATTCACTCACTCGCTATCATGATGACAGCACCAAGGGGTATGAGGTTAAACCATGAGAAAACAACCCCACGACCCGATCACCTTTCACCACACCACCCCATGATCCAATCACCTCCCACCAGGCCCCACCTGCAACAATGGGGATTACAATTGATCATCAGATTTACGCGGGGACACAGATCCAAACCATATCAACATCAGGGACAGAAACGTCAGCCAGCATTCAACAAACAGCTCTCAAGCACCTGCTTCTTGCTAAATTCTGTGCAGCAGGTTTGAGAGGCGCACTTGACATCCATCACCCAGCCACAGGCCAGGCTATTTACCACGTCCAAATATAAAACAATCCCCGAAGTAAGGTGACTGCCTGGTTTCCCAGTGAAAAGATCCAAAAGAAAAGGTTTGGGACCAACTTCAATGTACAAAATTTTAGGGATGTAATTGATACAGAAAATGTACACTTCTATGTCAATGTGTAATTTATTAATTTATGTTCACAGGAAAACTTGAAGATCACAATATGTAAAATACACCGGTGGAAACATGACTCATTTCCATTCACATACCATCAAACAATTCTATCTGAGCTCTTTACATATATCTTCTACGTTGATGTTCTCACCATGAGAACACCCTCCTGAGTCATCTAACCTGGCTGAGCATTTTTTAGTCCATATTTCATGTGATCTTAGGAAATGTTAATATAAGTCACAAGTGTCCCTTGATATAAAAATAGGTATAACATTTGGTATAATGTCTCATTCATATTGTGGGTGTATATTTGTGAACTCCACAACATAACCTTTGACTGCATGGCTTTTAAAGTGGTCTTTTAAAGACTTTTACAACATCATCCAAAGCTTGTATCTAAAACTACTCTCTTTACCTGCTTTATTTTTCTCCATAGAGCTCATCTTCAGAGACCTTGTCTTCCCTGCAGGGACAGAAATCTTGTCTCCTTTGTTATAATTCTATGTCCTTCTTAGAACAGTGTCTGGTACATAGACGGGCTGATACTTCTTTTAAAATAAATGAATACGTCTAAGAATGATCACTAAATTATGTTAAATCAATATATGTTAAATTTTATTATTCCTATATAAAATTATATATTATATATTAAATCATATAAATAAATATACAATAAATTATGTATGTACATAAAATTCCATTAAATAATATCTGCAAGCATGTAAAATTCCATTAAGAGTTTTACACATTTTACTCATCTTAATGCTATGTGTTATCTAAACAATACTTTCTTAGAAAAAATTGAATTTTAAAAAGTAATCAAAAGAGCACCCTGTAATATGTAAGATGAGTAAGAAGTCAGTTTTTTGAAGGCGGGATCTCTTCTTATTTTGGGGCTCATATGTGGGTACAAAGAAGTTATTTCCACACCACAGAAAACCCACTTCCAGTCCTCTGCCTTACCCAAATGTTCTACTCCCTCAGCTTCCATAACAATACCTGCTTTCTTCTGTGAACATTCCTTGCATGACTCTTTTAAACATCTGTTCTCTAAACATCAAAGCCCTCTGTTGACCTGTGTCCAGCTGTGTACTATCTTTATGTGTTCTGGGTAGAGATTGCTCATCCTTGGCCAGCCTTCCAAACCCAATAGACTTCCTATCCTCTTAAAGGCAGGCTCCTGGTTTCCACGCCATTATCAGGAACTTTGTGTCCTCCTGCCCACCTAGGAACACATTCCTTGGCCTCCTAAGCTTATTCCTGTTTTCAGCATTCTTCTGGCTGACCCCAGCCTCCTTCCAGTGCTGGGTAACATTGCATTATTTAGATGTACTGCCTGATGCCAGTCACCATCATGAATTCAGATCCCTTGATCAAGTAAACACAGCAATATATGGACATCGTAAGAAGGTGAGGGAGATAGATGTGCACAGAGAGAGGCAGTAACTGTCACACAACACAAGGATCATGCTTGAAAAGGAGAAACCTTCAAGAACTAGTCGGGAGGGATAGCTGCCATCTGTACAGATCACTGTCAAGCAACAGAATCTGGACTGCTCAAGCGCCATGTGGTCTTCAGGGTTACAACCCGACTCCCAGGAAGAAACTGACTAGAACCAGTAAAGCACAGTGAAGTTCAGGACAGTCCATTGTTCCGTTGTATATTTATACAGCGGGTGGGAGATGGAAAACAGCAGCCCTTTCCCCGTACCAGCAACAGAACAAGGATCTTGGACTTTCTAGAGGGTGAGGCTAAGGGACAGAGGGAGAATTCCACATCACATCCCCACCAAACCCATCACCTCTCCCACTGATCTGTGGTTTGTCACAGACACTCCATAAAGTTAATCCGACTGACTCACATATAGAATAAAAATTCTTCCTTGGACCTTCAGAAAACAGCCCTGCTTCTCCTGAGAAAGTTTCACTTTATTCCCGGGATTGTGACAGCATGAACATCCCAAAGCACTCTTTGGTTTTCCCTCCTCCATTCAGTTTCTGTTCTGTAATGTGACTAGACAGCTGTGCTTATAGGGAATGAAAATATTCTTTGTCATTTTTTTCTCCATCTCAAGTCTTGCATGATGAGTTGCCTGTGCTATTTGTGTGCAAGCATTTTTCTTTTGAAGAACTTGAGAAAATCTCCATTTGCAAACTTCTATTACACCTGAAATAGCATATATGCTTATTCAGAAACTAAAGCTATTGTCATCAAACTAGAGTAGCATTTTTGGGCAGTTCTACAATTGTATAAAATATGAATCTCTTCGTTCTCTTGTTTCTGTTCTGTGTTTTTTTGAAAATGGTTTAAGAAAAAAATCTGTTGAGAAAATAGTTTCCCTTATTCTGGCATACTTATGAATTGGTGATGAAACCACTACCACAGAACGTGGAGTTAGAAATATGTGATAAGCAATGATTCACAGTCTCATGACAATATAATTTATACAGGGAGAGATGCCAATTTCTATGCATCCTGATTTATTTTATTAATAATTCTTTCAGGCAGTATATTCTGTTGTTACTGAACTTATTTTAGATCAGTAAGTTTTCAAATTGGCTTATGATCAATTCATAAAAATATTGGAAGTAATCAGATACATAATTAATTGTTCCATAGAGTCAGATATAACTACTATGTAACAGTAAATTGAGATGATATTGGTTTTAATCAGCTACCCAAAAAAAGGGAAAATTTATACCATTCTCTGTTTAATTTAGATTATAAAATTCACTAGGGAAATCAAGGAATCGGATAGCTGATAGGAGTTCTTAATAGCAATTGCAGTAAAACACATTTCACTGCTTGAAATTTGTGAGCCCCAATTAATCATGGGCTCAAATAGTTTTTAAAAGTGTTTTATAATCCAAATATTACTATCTCAGTAAGACACTCCAGGGTGTTTATTAATCCATATCTGCTTGCACACTCTCCTTGACCTTCAGTCACAGGCCTTCCAGCTCAGCAGGCTTCAAGCAAGATGCCAAAACTCCTGCTTCATCTAATTGCATGATTTTCAGTTACTCCACGCTGTTTCTTCTCGAAGAAGCTTTAAAAAAAAAAAAAATCCCCTGCTGGTTTAGTCTCCCTCCTTAATGACAATAGAATATGAATTCATTACATTCCTGGAATTGCAAAGCCTTTTCTTCCAACCTTGCACTTAACAAAAATTGCCTTCTCAATCCCATCTCCTTCTCTATTTTCTACAGTAAGACAACCTCATGATTAAACTCCTCAAGATATATGAGCAACTGTCCTCCAGAGAGGGGCATGCTGAATTCTCTCCCATGAGCTATTCCACGGATTAATCACCATTTTCCTGGTATCTCTGGAATCCCGACTCTAAGAGGACAGGTGTTGTGTTGTCTAATGTGGTGGCTCCAGCACCTAGAATCATGCATAGTCCTCAGCAGGTGAGTGACCGTCTCACCTAAACCCCTCATTCTGCCACTTTAGACCATTTTTATCTTGGTCATCTTTAACAGAGAGGAAAATTCTTCAGGAAGTCAAAAATACAAATGGGAACGTGATATGACCTATTTGTGAAAACATGTCGGTAGAAATGGAAGCAATTCCAAATTCCTCATCCTGGCATTTGAGGCTGGCTACACCTCAGCCTCACCTCCTGCCGCCTCCTGAAACACAGCCTTTTCTGCTATTTGATGAGTTGAACTGCCTAACAGATTTGAAAACATATCTGGTGTTTTCCCGTCCCACCTCTTCACCTGGAATGCCCTTCCCTGAAACCTGACCTGTCGACACACCCATCCACTCTAAACACAGTATGGCGCAGTAGAAAGAGCATATTGTAGCATCAGACGGACAAACCCAAAGCAGTGTGACAGTAGACAAGCTACTTACATGTTCTGAACATTATTTCCTCGATAGTGAAATGAAGACAACCTGGTTACTAAATGATCCTATCATTATATAGAAAAGCAAAGAACCAGACCTCTTTGGTAAAACATTAATGACCACCATATCTGATACATCATAAACTCCTTAAGCAGAAATCATGTCTTAAATATCTGTCAGTTCTTTGTATGCTATAGTCACAGATAGACAGGGAAAGAGTAAGTAAACGCCAGAGAAAAAGGAAGAGAAAGGCGACAACTTGGATGGAACTGGGGCTCATTATGTTAAGCGAAATAAGCCAGGCACAGAAAGACAGACTTCACATGTTCTCAATTATTTGTGGGAGGTAAAATTAAAACAGCTGAACTCACGCAGAGTAGAAGTTCCCAGAGGCTGGGAAGGGTAGTGGGGCGGTGGGGCAGAATAGTTAATGGGTACAAAAAAATAGTTAGAAGGAATGAATAAGATCTAGTATTTGACAGCATAACAGGGTGACTATAGTCAAAAATAATTTAATTGTATATTTAAAAGTAACTAAAAGAGTATAATTAGATTGTTTGTAACACAAAGAATAAATATTTGAGGTGATAGATACGCCATTTACTCTGATGTGATTATTACACATTGTATGCTTGTGTCAAAATATCCCATATACCCCATAAATATACACATCTACTATGTATCCATAAAAACTAAAAATTGAAAAGTTGGCCAGGTGCTGTGGCTCACACCTGCAATCCCAGAACTTTGGGAAGCCAAGGTGGACAGACCACTTGAGGTTGGGAGTTTGAGACCAGCCTGGTAAACATGGTGAAACATCATCTCTACTAAAACTACAAAAATTATCCAGCTACTCAGGAGGCTGAGGCAGGAGACTCACTTGAACCTGGGAAGCGGAGGCTGCAGTGAGCTGATATCGTGCCAGTGAAATCCAGCCTGGGCAACAGAGACTCAGTCAAAAAAAAAAAAGTTATTTTTTTAAAAAAGTAAATTTAAAAAGAGAAGCAGAAGCAGCATAGGAAAAGGGAGAAAAGCAAAATAGAGGGGGCCTTTGTGATTTGGGGTCCAAGATTCTACTTCTGCAGGCATGTTCATCAGCAGGTTTTTCCTGTTAGACTCGGAAAGCAGGGCAGCGCTGTGTAGCTACAGTTTTCGGAAAGACCTGGCCATGGAGCTTCACAGTGGGGGAAAGGTGACTCAAGACAGCAGAAAAGGGCTTCTGGGTGGAAGCCAGATAGCAAGACAGAGGGGAATTTTGTCTTCTCTACTGTAGATGGAATTAACATTCCCAACCAGCACATCATTCACAGAAACAAGATACAGACGGCCTCCACGGATACAGTGTGCATCCATGGACTCAACCAACCGTGGATGGAAAATACTCAAAACAAAATGGATGGTTGCCGCTGTCTGGACATGTACAGTTTTTTCTAGTCATTATTCCCCGAACAATACAGTGTAACAACTATTTACATAGTGTTTATGTTGTATTAGGTATTATAAGTAATCTAAAGATGACTTAAAGTATATGGGAGGGGCCGGGCGCGGTGGCTCAAGCCTGTAATCCCAGCACTTTGGGAGGCCGAGACGGGCGGATCACAAGGTCAGGAGATCGAGACCATCCTGGCGAACACAGTGAAACCCCGTCTCTACTAAAAATACAAAAAACTAGCCGGGCGAGGTGGCGGGCGCCTGTAGTCGCAGCTACTCCGGAGGCTGAGGCAGGAGAATGGCGGGAACCCGGGAGGCGGAGCTTGCAGTGAGCTGAGATCCGGCCACTGCACTCCAGCCTGGGCGACAGAGCAAGACTCCGCCTCAAAAAAAAAAAAAAAAAGGATATGGGAGGATCGGGAGGCTGAGGAAGGAGAATGGCGTAAACCCGGGAGGCGGAGCTTGCAGTGAGCTGAGATCCGGCCACTGCACTCCAGCCTGGGCGACAGAGCGAGACTCCGTCTCAAAAAAAAAAAAAAAAAAAAAAAAGTATATGGGAGGATGTGTGTAGGTGATATGGAAATACGACACCATTTTATATTGGGGCTTGAGCATCCATGAATTCTGGCATCCATCTTCAAGCTTCCTGGAACCAATCCCATGGATACCGAGGGATGACAGTATTGGGTTCTTTACTAGGTGTATTCTGAACTACAACAGGAAGGCATGTACTCCACCCTGTACCCCAAACCTCCTCCCTGAACAAAATATTACATGGTCTAAAATTCTAGCATTAAGTTGTGTTTGCTAAATTTTGAGTTAAGCACTGCCTTCTGCTAGCATTCTTTTTCAACATGCAAAGATAAAGCATTGCATCATTGACACCTTCATGAAAATGAGCTAAGAAATCTATGATATCTGCACTGAAAGAATCTGAGAATAGTGAGAGAAGATGGATGCCAGGATTGAGATGGAGAAGAAGGGAGGGAAGGGATACTACAAGCTGGAGAGAAGCATTAAACAGCCTCCTATCTATTCGCCTCCATTCTCATGCCTCACCTGCTACCTCTAGGCAGGTGATGCCGACAGCTTATGCCTGCCGTGACTTCTCTCAGGCCCCTCATGTCCCCTCCACTTGAATATCCTACAGGCATCTCCAACTCGGTGAGTCCAGAATTGATCTCCGCATGTTCCTTCCTGCCACATCAACATAGATAAATTCTCCATTAAAGCCCTACCTTAAATACCACCTTTCAATGAAGCTCTTCGTTTGGAAATAATTTCTCTCTCTTTTCAAATACTACAGTCTTTCACTGGTGTCTCTGCAGTCCTTATCACTCTCTTTTCATTTTTCTTTTCTTTTCTTTTCTTTTTTTTTTTTTTAGAGACAGAGTCTCACTCTGTCACCCAGGTTGGGGTGCAGTGGCATAATCTCGGCCCACTACAGCCTCTGTCTCCTGGGTTCAAGCAATTCTTCTGCCTCTGCCTCGCAAGTAGCTGGGATTACAGGCATGTGCCACCACGCCTGGCTAAATGTTTTCGTATTTTTTTTTAGTAGAGATGGGGTTTCAACATGTTGGCCAGGCTGGTTCGTCACTCTCTACCACGTACTATAGTGATAGAGTTTGTTCCTCCCCTTTTGGAATGTAAAATCTTTTAGGCATTCATGAATTCACCGACAAAGTTTATACGGCATTTTCATATGGAAATGCTAGCCGCATTCTATCAGTCAGAGGGAGAGAGAAAAACAGTGGACAAGGAAAACAGCCTGCTTCACAGTCATGAGTAAGATTTATAAACAGAATGCCTCTGATCTAATTTTAAAAGATCCCATCAGGGGACCTCCTCTTTCAGCTTTGCAGCCTCCCTCCCTCAGTCTCTGTATGGGGGAGCTTCTTCCTTCTGTCTTGTTCCTTCTTGCCTATTAAACTCTCCACTCCTTAAAACCACAAAAAAAAAAAAAAAAAAAAAAAAAAGGATCCCATGGAATTTTACTACATTCAGAGAATGATCAAATTATTGACCTGAAATATATTTTTGAAAAGCACCTAGTCCAGTGGTTTTGTAAAACTTTTAATCACATTTATATATTAAAGTAATTAAATTGCACTAACTTGATCAAGAGATAAAAAGTTAAGTATAAACGGATATACACATATAACACATAGTAAGAAATCAATACCAGCTTACAGTCAATAATTTGTTTTAAGAGGATTTGAATTTTATATTCATTTATTTGTTTAGTAAACACTTCTAATTATTTAGTACATGCCAGGAATTGTTCTAAATACTTTAAAAACATAGACTTATTTTTCTCACAATAATGCAAGGAGGTAGGTATAATGATTGACCCAATGTTACAGATGGAAAAACTGAGGCATAGAGACTTTATGTAACTTCCTCCAGGCCACAGGCCACATGACTAGTAAATCACAAGATTAGGATTCAAACCCAGATAATCTGGCGCAGAGTCCACACTCATGACAAATGAAAAAAACTGCCTCATTTACATTTATTATTGTTATTGTGATTATCAGAAAAATAATCAAATAAAACTATGGTTAAAAAAAAGCTTGAGGATAAAATTTTGAATGTCATGGACATTCTTTTTTCCTTTTTTCCTCTGAATGATAAAGAAAGTTGAATGAAAAATGTATCACTATGGACGGCAACATTTATACTCAATTTCCTGTGTGATCCTCACTCATTGTTGGTTGAAGTTTCATGAGCAAGAACAGTAGAAAGGAATTAGGTTAAGAAATTCTTTCTTTATCATCCTTATAATTTAGAAAAACATTCACAAGTTCATAAAGACATTTAAAGTTTTAATTTCATTTGTAGAGTAGTCCCTAGATCCTTGTCAAGTTTCTCTGGAAGTCAAGAGTGCCATAAAACACTGAAAAATGTCACTGGTCAATTTTGCTGTCTCAAGGCAGGTTATCCCTAAACTATCATGGAAAGATTCATGAGCAACTTAGGGCAGGGACGATGTCTTTTCTCTTTATCTCCCTATACCTAGAATAGTGCCCAGTATAGTAAGAGTTTATCATGTGTTTCTTGAATTTAACAATTTGTTTCCTGTGTTTTGCTTTCAAGGTTTTACAGAAATCCGAACTTTTCACTATTCAATGTCTATTTGAAAAAAAAAAAATCCCCAAAAACAGGAAAGAAAGGAGAATCAAAAGCCACTGGAAGCCTAGATCAAGAGAAACTTTACTGCCAAATATAGGGGATTATCCTTCCCTCTGGGGAGCACATTTTGGCCAACGACATTGTCAGGAGCCTCTAATTGCTGACCAGCAAAAGGAAAATGGTCACACACCTCCCAAGAGGAGAATAATCAATAAAAACAGAGAATAAAAAAAGAATAAAAACAGAGCCCAGAATTCCTCGGTAACCAAGCCTAGGAGAAGATTATAGATCATATGTTGTCAGCAATTATAGTAACTGTCCCAGGAGGGCCACCCCTTTGGTATCACAGTGGAGCTGGGGATTGGGCAGAGAGGAGTGGGCTGAGTACGTGGTTTTGTGGGCATCAATTCACAAGTGCTAAGCCCACTTCACCACTGTGCGTGTACGTGCATATGTCCGTGTGTGTGTGAGAGAGAGAGAAAGAGAGAGAAACAATCCACCAAGATTAGAGATTTCTCGGGTTCAGGGATGCCTACCCCTCTAATCCATCCAAAAATGTCCTGTCTTATAAATTATTGAAGATGAAGCAATACAATGAGAAATTCACAAGAATTTTAAGTATGAAAAGAGCCTCAGCATTCATCCAATAACTTTTCTTGCAGATTATGCTACAAGAAGAAATTATGATTAACCCAAATTTAAAATTAGGTTAGTGGCAGACCCAGAACACACAGCCCAGGGAAGTGGGGAAAGCTAGAACTTATATCGCTTGACACAAGCCCAACCTGCTTTCCACTACACTTCACTTAGTCTTCTGTTTTGTTGACCAAGGGAAGATTTTAAACTTTATCCATCATTCATGTGCAGTATTTCCTGAGCCTCAGTCATTCCCTTACCTCCTTTGCAATTTTGCTCTACACCATCTGTGTACAATTTGTACTATTTGCTACCTATTAGTTTTCTCCAAATTCATGTTTAATATGTGGATGTGGCAGAGATTGCCAACTGGCCGCTAGTTTTTATTCTGCTGCTTTTAGGGTCAAGAGAGCACCTCCACACCACTGAATTCTAGCTGTGGACACAGCCACCCAGTAACCCTTGCAGCATGGTACAGCCAGGTGAGAACAGAATGTCAACAGAAGCAAAAATACAAAACATCTATTTATTTAAAAGAATTCCTGGCCGGGCGTGGTGGCTCATGCCTATAATCCCAGCACTTTGGGAGGCCAAGGCAGGCGGATCATGAGGTCAGGAGATGAAGACCACCCTGGCTAACACGGTGAAACCCCATCTCTACTAAAAAGTACAAAAAATTAGCCAGGTGTGATGGCAGGCACCTGTAGTCCCAGCTACTAGGGAGGCTGAGACAGGAGAATGGCATGAATCCAGGAGGTAGAGCTTGCAGTGAGCTGAGATCATACCACTGTACTCCAGCTTGGGCGACAGAGTGAGACCCAGTCTCAAATAAATAAATAAATAAATAAATAAAATAAAAAAGGAAATCCCTTGCCGTGAACTTCTCCTCTTTCGCCCTTCTAACAAGTTAGAAATAGTAAGGTCGTGCAGCAGCTTCAGTCTCTGAGAGGAGGGCAATGCCATGGAGGATGATGAAATGACACAACGGAAAGAATTCAGGTTCCTAAATAAGTCCAGAGACCCAAGCTCCAGACAACTACATTGGAGACAAATGAACTCTTATTTAAGACACTGTATCTTGGGGACCTCTTTGTTATAGCTTATTGTTTATCGTACCTAAAACAACAACTCTCCCAAAAATATCTATTAAAAATCTGGATTTTATTTAATATTTTCTATTTGGTAAATACTTTAAATTATATATAACTATTCAAATAAACAATATTTGTTCAAATACCAGATACAAGTCATTCCTCTTCCATAGAAGCATGAATACCCATCTTGGGGAAAGACTGATATAAGGGAAGTAGAAACAGGCTTTGATCAGAGTGCATGGTAAGGGCATTCAGGCATTGAGGAAAGAGAAAGAAATACAAGAAAAATAAAGGCTGGGGGCTTGGAAGTAACTTTCACTCTCTTTGCCATCTGGCCTTGTGAGCCTGCATTCTGCCACACAGTCCAGGAAAGAGGCCAAGGACTTCCAGGGGTACCCCGACTTCATCTCCATCTACAAGAAGGATCCTGGCATTGACAGGGAGGCAGACATCTCTCACCATCACCTCCCACCAAACGTTCAAGGTTGATGGGGCTTCACAGCCAGTGGGCGCCATTTTAGGAGGCAGTAGTTGCACAAGACAGTCTGGCCTGCCTCAGCTATTCATCCTGCCCTGAGCCGGCCTTCCTCTGCAAACCAAGGAGAAAGAGGCAAGGCATTCAAGAGCTGAGTAAGAGGCAATGTTGTCTGTATTGGCCAAGCCAGGCAATTCTTTTGTGCATTCTCATGTTGAACTTTCCCGCATAGCTCCTCTCCCACAGGCGATGTGCATGAGAGCATACAGATTGGAAACACCTGTGCCAGGAACCTGCCTCCTACCTTAACCTACTCCTTCCCACCGCCACCATACCACATGGCCTTGCTCCTAACTTCAGCATGTCTCTGGAAATGTAAAACTGCAGTTTTGCCTGGGACCAACTTGGGAACAGAAGAAAATGAGTTTTTAAACTAATTTTCAGAAAATGATATTTAGCATTTTAGCTTCCCATCTGGAATTATTTTTAAAACACACATACACAATGGCAAGTTTTGCCTGCATCTCTAACTCTGCATTTGACCCCTGCATTGATTCTGTTCTGCACAGAACAGTGTCAAGTCAGATAACTCTACATCCTTTTCCTTAGAAAGTGGTTGGTGCAAGCCTTTCTCTTCCCACTAAGGAGTCCTACCTTGAAGTATCTTTGAAGTCACTGTCAGTGAAAAATCCTGGATTCTCCTGTTCGGACCATACTCACCCATCAGAGTTAACACACCAAAGTGCAATTTTTGAGTAACTACTTTCATATGTACGAAAAAGAAAATCTATTTTAGTGCCAAAGCTAAGCAGAATAGACTTGAAAACAAATCACTCTGATTAGCAAAAAGAACACAGACATTAAAGATAGACAAACCAGCTCTGCAGTGAGTAGCTGGTTCAACCCAAGCAAGTTAATTCATGTCTCAGAGCTTCAAATTTCATAGTCTAGAAAATGGAGATGATAATTCCTATAACATAAGGTTGTTGGGTGAATTAAATGAGATGACATATATAAATCTGAATAACACAATGCCCAGCAGGTACCCTAAAAATGCAAATTATCTTTTTCCCACTTTCTTCTTTCCCTTGAAAACAAGTTAGTATGTTAGACAACTGAAGTAGAACAATTTTCATTTTGTGCTTTGTATGTTTCTATATTTTCCTATATTTTCCAAAAATTCTTCAGTAATATGTATTAATTTCTTGAAAAAAAGAAAAGTTATTTACAAAAATAGCATCATCTCTGTACAGAAACCTACTTGTCTCCACAGCCTAATTTCATTTACTTCCTGTTTGTTTCTTCCTTCCAATAACAAATGTTAAGAAATCATATCATTTAGAGTAAATTATTTTTCCAATTGATAGTAAAGATAAATTTACTGTAACAATTAAAGCAGGCTCCTCTGTTTGCCTTTTAAACATCATCCCATTAGAAAATAAACATAAGCAACAGCTCAGCTGTTACAACTGAGAAGTACAAATGCAGTATTTCTCTCATTCTAGGATGAAATGATGGTTCTGCATGTAGAATGAAGCAAGTACTTTGAAAATTTTCATTACTCAATTATGTCTACATATGTTACAGTATTTAAACCTTTTACCATCTTAGAATGATCTTTTAATATTCTAGTATTTATAAATTACACATGGCTTCAGATTCATTCTTTCCTAGAAATCCAACAATCTTGATACATATAAACTCACCTCCAAGCATGAAAAGTAGGATGTCAGTAGAACGTTGCTGCCAGGGAACAAACAGTACCTGACCTTCCCTGGCACCCTCTGTGAGATCAAAGGGGGCTCGGTTAGTTTCTGCTAATGTGGAGATAAATCATATTATGGCTAAGGGCCATGATGGTAGGAGAAGTCAGAGGTGTTCTTGTGTTGTGGTAAGTATGTGTAGATTAAATGAGCCATTTATTAGTAGGACTGATAGTAGAATAATAGCAAGGGTAACTTCATATGAGATTGTTTGGGTGACGGCTCGTAGTGTCTGATTAGTGCGTAGTTTGAGTTTGATGCTCATCCTGATCATAGAATGGAGTAGACAGCTAAGCCAGATGTAGCTAGAATGAATAAAAGCCCCAGGTTGAAGTTGATTAGGGGATTAGGTATAGGAAGGGGGGTTCATAGGAGAAGGGTAATGGAAAAGGCTAAGGTTGGGGCAGTGATGTAGAGAATAAAAGTAGATGTTGAGGGTTGTAAGGGTTGTTTAGTGAAGAGTTTTACTGCGTCTGCAAAGGGTTGCAGTAATCCATAGGGACCTACAATGTTAGGTCCTTTACATAGTTGTATGTAGCCTAGCATTTTTCATTCAATAAGTGTGAGGAATGCTATGGCGGCTAGTACAGGTGTAATAAGGAGTAGAAGGTTTGTTACAGGCATGGTGTTAAGAAGAGGAGTTGAACCTCTGATTGTAAAGTTTTAAGTTTTATGCAATTACTGGGCTCTGTCATCTTAACAAACCCTGCTCTTGGGTTGGATGTGTAATGTTCTATTAGATTGAGATTAGATCATCTACGGAAAGAGGGCACTTTATGAAGTGGGCCTTATTTCTCTTATCCTTTCGTACAGGGAGAAATATAGAATAGATAGAAACCGACCTGGATTGCTACAGTCTGAACTCAGATCACATAGGACTTTAATCGTTGAACAAACGAACCCTTGATAGCTGCTGCACCATTAGGATGTCCTGATCCAACATCGAGGTCATAAACCCTATTGTCGATATGGACTCTAGAAGAGGATCGCGCTGTTATCCCTAGGATAACTTGTTCCATTGGTCAAGTTATTGGGTCAATTGTGCATACTGATTTGCTTTGGCTGGTGTAGCCTTAGCATAGGTTGTTGGGAGGTTGTTACGCTCCGAGGTCACCCCAACCAAAATTTCTAATGCAGATGCAGTAATTTAAAATCCGCAGATTTGTATGGTTTTGATTGCATTAGTAAATTAAAGCTCCATAGGGTCTTCTCGTCTTATTATTTTATGTCTGCCTCTTCACAGGCAGGTCAATTTCACTGGTTAAAAGGAAGAGACAGTCGAACCCTCATGATGCCATTCATGCAAGTCCCTATTTAAGGAACAAGTGATTACGCTACCTTTGCATGGTCAGGATACTGCAGTCGTTAAACATGTGTCACTGGGCAAGCGGTGCCTCTAATACTGATAATGCTAGAGGTGATGTTTTTGGTAAACAGGCGGGGTTAAGTTTGCCGAGTTCCTTTTACTTTTTTAACCTTTCCTTAGAAGCATGCCTGTGTTGGGTTAACAGTATGGGTAACATTGGTTTTGTTTGTGTTTGTTAATATTAGACTGTTACATATCGATGAAGTTTTTCAGTCTGATGTAGGCTAATGCAGTGGAGAAAGCTGTTCGTGTTACTTATACTAGCATTATTGCTTCTATAAAATAATAGATTAATCCAATGTGATATGAAGAGTTCAGTAGAATGTTTGGGATTTTTTAGATTTTTTGATGTTGAGCTTGAACGCTTTCTTAATTCATGGCTGCTTTTGGGCTAACTATGGAGATTGGATTTTTTACTCTCTACACAAGGTTTTTTCCTAGTGTCTAAAGAGCTGTCCCTCTTTAGACTAACAATTAAGTTTACAACGGGATTAGGTGATTCTGTAGGTAAACTTAAGGTTGAACTAAGATTCTATCTTGGATAACCAGCTATCACCAGGCTCGGTAGGCTTGTCACCTCTACCCATAAATCTTCCCACTATTATGCTACATAGATGGGTGTGCTCTTTTAGCTGTTTTTGGGTAGCTTGTCTGGTTTCGGGGAATTTGGCTCTAGTTCTCTTTGCGAAGTTGTCTCTAGTTAATTCATTATGCAGAAGGTATAGGGGTGTGTCCTTGCTGTTTTGTGCTTGGTTGGTCTTTTTTCATCTTTCCCTTATGGTACTGTGTCTATAATGCCAGGGTAAAATTTCTATTGCCTATACTGTTGTTTGGGTAAATGATTTAGTTGAGGTGATTTGGTAATAGTACTGATTAGGTTTGGGGCCAGCATTGGCTCAAGGTAATCAAATTATATTGAGATCTTCCGGGTGTAAGCCTGACCTTCCCTGTGTGTTTACTATGTTAACATAGGAGTGAGGATGAATTTAGGCAAAGAGCCAGATACTGCTCCGCTATCACCTGCAGAACCTGTACTCAGCTAGACACTATGACACAACTACTGATTGTAAACAATTTATCTGTCTACTATGTCATGATTATTCATTATAAAATAGAAGGAAGTTCATTACTATCTATATAAGATTTTGTCTTTCCTTCACCAGTGTCTCACTGCTTAAAGAAAACAGACAAAAGAAGTGCTGGAAAGCTAGGTTGGCGTTTTCTTCTAGAGCCATGGAGCTGCCACAGCCAGTCTGTAACTGGTATGTACCCCTAAGCCTGAAGGTTAAATCTGGGACCCCCCCCCCAGCCAAAAACTTGGATGTGCAGAAAGACTTACTTGAGGAAACTCTCTAAAATACAGTTGTCCCCTGTCCCACCCCTAGAGATCTTATGCAGTCGTACACTTAGGGTGTGGCTTAGGAATTCAAGTGTTTAAAGCTACCCAGGTAATTCTGAACCAGGCACCAGAGAATCATGCTTACACCCTCTCCTCACTCCAGGGGAGAGGCAATCCCTTCTTTAATTATCTTGAGAAAGATAAAGTTTACAGCATTTTCATTTGCTATGGGGCATTGTGTTTAAAGTAGGAAAAATGTAGTAAATATTAATGGGGAAAAATATTTTTAAATGTTTCTGTTCAATAAGTATTTATTAGGTATCAGCTAAATGCCAGACAGTGTGTTCCCAGGCAAATCAGCAAACAGCTTCATCCTAATTTCTCGTCATCCTCAGAAACCTAATTCTTCCCAAAACAATAGGGTAAACATAGATAAGAAGATGTCGAATAAACTAATAGTTTGGAACATCACTGAAGACAAGAACAGCAACAACCATGTAAATGAAAAGGTTAAATGAAGTGGTGATTAAACTTTTACACTGACTTAAGGCTGATTATATTTGTCTTGCACAATAAATGGAGCTACCAAGACTCTATGGCAAGTCACAAGTTAATAGGCCAGAATTGACTTTTAGAATTTTTGTGGGTTCCTAGTTAAACTGAGAATATAATATAGGGTAAAATTGGAGCCAGTTTGTTTTCTTGTTCAAAATCTAACTGTGACCAAGTAGATGTTTCATTAGCAAGTAATATATATCCCCTTCATCTAAAAGTAATTATTTAATTTTTACAAGTGGCTTTTTACAAGGAGGAGGTGCTTGTTCCCAGAGCCCTTGTAAGCAAGAGATGAAAACCTGTAATGGCTTCATCTCCTAATGTTTGCTGCCTCTCTCATTGCAAATATAACAAGATTCTCCATGGCATATTTCTTCTTAATTGACTGAAATAACCTTCTCAAGTATGTTATACCTTTGTTGTTTTATATTTTGAGATAGCTTTGTTATATTTCAATTAAATTCCTTTGAAACATGGCTTTACAAAGTCTAAATAGCCAAATGAGATTTATGCCAGTAATGCAAGGATGGTTCAATGTTAGGAAGTCTATTAATATAATAAATCATTTTAATGGAACAAAAGAAAAAAGTATATAATCATATCAATTTGAGGATCAATTTGAAAACATTCAGCAACCATTACTGGTGAAATCTCCTAATAAGAATAGGATGGTTAGATCACTTCCTTAAAGTGATTAATATCAGCTGTGTGTTCATATCCTGGGCTCTGAGCCCCATGCTTTAGAGCCTACCCCCACTGCTGGACCACCCTCAGGTTACCCAGGATGACAGAATTCCCTGAACAAGTGTCTCTAAAGCCAAATTCTGGTGCAGCACATTCTCTTCCCTGGGTTCATATTCCAGTGGGAAGACAGTACACTCCCAAAATGTGCACACCCCAGGTGCTGGCAATGACCAAAGAGTGACTGTTTACAAGTGGGTGAAAATACAGCTTAGAAGTTTGGCTGTGGAATCCTAGCACATGAGCTGAGCGTTAGGCCCCTGAATTTGGGTCAGAGCTAGGCATGATATGAGAAAGAAAGCAGGCTAAAATGCCCTGAATTCTTCACACTGCTACATTGCAGCACAGGACCTAAGAAGTGCTGACATCTACACTTGAATCTGGGCTTCAGAGCTTGATGAAGAATATTTTTCATGATAAACAGTTGTCACTTAACAGTTTTAGCTTGCTTAACAACTTTAAAATATTTACAAATTTCTTTTGCTGGCCTCCATTTGGACTCCTGCCCCAGCTCCCATAAATGCCAGGGACAGCCCAGTATAGCATAATGTAGTCTAGTATGATAGATAATAGTTTTATTTTTAGCCAGAAAGCAATATCACACATAGTAGGGAAAAACAAAAGACAATCCTTGTAAAGGAGGAGCAAATGAAAATTATCACTACTATTTTTTTAGAGATAGTATCTCACTCTGTTGACCAGGCCAGATTGCAGTGGCTCACTGAAACCTTGAACTTCTGGGCTCCAGTGATCCTCCTGCCTCAGCCTCCCAAGTAGCTGAGACCACAGGCAGGTGCCACCATGCCCAGCTAATTTTCCTTTTCCTTTTTTTTTTTTTTTTTTTAGAGACAGTGTCACCATATGGCCCAGGCTGGTCTGGATCTCCTGACCTAAAGCTCTCCCAGCTCAGTCTCCCAAAGTCCTGGGATTTCAGATGTGAGCCACTGCACCTGGCCTATAACTACTATTAATTAACATTGCTCTCGACATTAGCCAAAACAGATAGGGGTAAGAACTTACATACATAAACAATTGATAAAGAAGAAGCAAGTAACCATTACTGGTAGATTATATGACTGTCTGACTAGAATATCCAAAAAAGAAATTTAAAAAGATTAGAAATCATTTTAAAAGTAAATTCATATAACAAAATTAATACACATAAATCATTAGCTTCCGTCAATTAACAAATAAAATATGAGAAAAAATCTATTTCTAATTGGAACAAAAAACATATACACACAAAGGTAATTTAAAATTTGCAACATATACAAATTTTGCTCTTAGGTAGATAAATAAACCTGTAAGAATGATCATGACAATTCTAAAAAAGAAGAATAATTAAGGAAACTGGCTACGTCAGAGATTAAAATCTATTACAAAGCTATAATGATTAAGATAGCCTGCTGCTTTCTCTAAGGAGTGACAGAAAGGGCAATGTAAAAAAAAAAAAAAAGAGTATTCAGAAAAGGACCAAAATGGATAAGAAAACATAAGGTATAATAAGAGTATTTCTTTGAATAATATTGGAACATCTTATTGCAATAACTATTTGGTATGGAGTGGATTGTGGAATGGAGTGCCTCAGTATATGTGTAAAGCATATCCCAGAGATGTGAGAAGTGTTGATGTCTAAAATTAAATTATAATAAAGAATACTAGAAAATCATGTGGACTTTTGTAGCAACTTAGAGTAGGTAGGCCTTTCCAAGTAAGATGCAAAGTCTAGGCTCATTAAAGAAAAAAAAAGAAAATTTGATTACATAAAAAACAAAATTTAGCAGGGAAAAAAATAACAAAATCCTGTGCACATGTATAATTAACATGGTTATTAAAAAGAAAATTAAAAAATAGTTGCAAGATGGACTAATCTCTAATGCCTTTAATATATAATCTTCATATATAATGAACGAATTAATAAGAAAAGCAAAAATTCTATAGAAAAAGATAAAGGGGGAAGAACATGCAAAGAACATTCACAGAAGAAATATGGAAGGATACTGAACTCATAATAAAGTAAATAAATAAAACTATAATAAAATACATGTTTTTAACCTTTCATCCTAGCAAATATCAAAAATTCAATAATAAACTATTGATGCATGTAGAGTCTAAATGGGTACTCTCTCTCCTTGACGCCACAAATTCAGCTATAGAAATTCACCCTGAGATACTCTCGGTACATTAGTGTGAAAACTAATCTAAAATTCTATTCAGCACAGCATTATTATCAGTAGCAAAAGATAAAACAACCAAAATGTCCATCATAATGAAGTGGTTAAATCAATGTTGGTACCCACATCCAACTGAACACAATACCACCATTTTCTAGAACAGTAAGTGTTAATGTATGAATTAAAGCTAAATACCTCAAAGATACATTGGTATGTCAATAAAAAAACAAGAGAAAGAACAGTTTCAACTATATACATATGATGCTTCTATCTGTGTGTGCGCATGTGTGTGTTTAAGAATTAGATACGAATGTGTGTTGGGAGAAGACTGAGGGACTAGAGGTCAGGGGTTGGAAAGAGGCCCCTTTTTTTTATTATTATTTTTTGAGAAGGAGTCTTGTTCTGTGGCCCAGGCTGGAGTGCAGTGGCACCATCTCAGTTCACTGCAACGTGCCTCTCCTGGGTTCAAGCAATTCTCCTCCCTCAGCCTCCCAAGTAGCTAAGATTACAGGCGCCTGCCACCACGCCTGGCTAATTTTTGTATTTTTGGTAGAGACGAAGTTTCACCATGTTCACCAAGCTGGTCTCAAACTCCTGACCTCAAGTGATCTGCCTGCCTTGGCCTCCCAAAATGCTGGGATTACAGGTATGAGCCACTGTGCCCAGCCGAAGGAGGCTATTTTCTTCCTGTTCTATTATTTGTTATTTCTTTTATTTTGCACACATATTCATTTTTTTCTAACACAAACTAAAATGCTGAGATCTTTGAAAACATTTTATAGCAAAAGCAATAAAAGAAAAAACAGGTAAGTCGGACTTTATCAAAATTAAAATATGTGTGTTTCAAATAATACCATCAAAAGTAAAAAGGCACCCCACAGAATGGGAGACAAATTTTGCAGATTATAATATATATCTGACAAGGGACTTACATCCAGAATATACAAAGAATTCTTACAACCCAAGAAGATAAATAACTCAATTAAAATGATGGGCAAAAATTTTAAATAGACATTTCTCCAAAGAAGTTAAACAACTGACCAATAAGCATACAGAAAGATTCTCAACATCACTGGCCATCAGAGAAAGGCAAATCAAAACCACAGTGCAAGGCACAACTTTACACTCCCTATGATTAAAAAGACAGTAAGAAATGTTGGGGAGTGTTTTACTCCATTTATGCTGCTATAATAAAATACCCAAGACTAGGTATAATATGCAAAGAACAGAAATTTATTTCTCACAGTTCTGGAGTCCAAGATCAAGACACCACTAGATTCGGTGCCCGGTGAGAGCCATCAGTGCATTTTCCCCCCACAGCATGGCCAAAAGCAGAAGGGCAAAAGGGGTGAACGCCTTTTTTATAAGGCACTAATCCAATTTATGAGGGTGGAGCCCCCATGACCTCATCACCTCCAGAGGTCTCCACCTTCTAATATTGTCGCTTTGGGAATTAAGTTTCAACATGAATTTTGGAGGAAACACAAATATTCAAACCATAACAGTGAGGATGTAGAGAAATTGAAACCCTCATAAATCGCTGGTGAGAATGTAAAACAGTGCTACCATGTCGAAAACAGCTTGACAGTTTCTCAGAATGTTAAGCTTAGAGTTACAATAGGATGCAACAATTCCATCCTTAGGTTCATCTCCAAGAGAAATGGAAATACACATCCACACAAAAACTTACACATGAATTCTGTTCCTAGCAATATTATTGATAATGATCTATATAAGAAAACAACCCAAATACCCATCAACTGGTAGATGGGTGAATAAATTATTGTACAATACAATAGAGTATTACTCCACAATAAAAATGAATGAATTACTGATATGTGAAAAGGAATAAATTACTGATACATGCTACAACATGGCTGAATCCTGAACACATTATGCTAAGTAAAAGAAGCCAGTCACAAAAGTCCACATATAGTATGACCCCATATGTATAAAATGTCTCACATAGGCAGATCAATAGAGACAAAAGGTAGATTCATGGTTGCCTGGGGCTGGAGAAAGGATATTGTGGGGAGGGAATGGGGTGTCACTGCTAACGAGTATGAGATTTCTTTCTGGGGTGTTGAAAATTTTCTAACATTATGCTGCTAGTTACACACACTGTGAATATGGTAAAAACAGTGAACTGTACACTTTAAATGGGTGAATTTTATAGTATGTGAACTATATCTCAATAAAACTCTTTTCCCAAAAAAAGGGAAAAAGATATGTCATGCTGGAAGGTTTCTTAGAGGTTAACTGCTCCAGTCCCTCCTTTGCTCCTCTGAAAGCTGCCACCCAGAAAAGGTGTCAGGTGACCTTCTACGGGAACACAGATGCACAGGGGCAGATCAAAAACTGGAGGTCAAGCCTCCCACGTGCTGGAATGGGGGCTTGTCCAGGACAGGAAATGCAACCTCTACATGCCTGCTGATGATATGGCCCTTTCTGGGCTCTCTCACTCTGAGGGAAAGCTTTCCCACTGGGATAATGCAGCAATATTGTACTTGAGCCAGACACTGCCAAAGAGGGCCACTCTTTCTTTTTTGTTGCTTTTGTTTGTTTGTTTGTTTTTTGTTTTTGTTTGTTTGTTTGTTTTGTTTTTGAGACGGAGTCTTGCTCTGTCGCCCAGGCTGGAGTGCAGTGGCACGGTCTTGTCTTACTGCAAGCACCGCCTCCCAGGTTCACACCATTCTCCTGCCTCAGCCTCCCGAGCAGCTGGGACTACAGGCATCCACCACCATGCCCGGCTAATTTTTTTATTTTTAGTAGAGATGCGGTTTCACCATGTTAGCCCGGGTGGTCTCGATCTCCTGATCTCGTGATCCACCTGCCTCGGCCTCCCAAAGTGCTGGGATTACAGGCGTGAGCCACCACACCCAGCCGAGGGCCACTCTTTCATTCAACAGGTATTTATTGGGTACCTCCATGTGCCAGGCAGTGTGAAGGGTTGGGGAGGCAACAGTGAACTAGACGAAACATTCTCTCTCTTCATGGAGGTTGTGTCTCAATGACGATAACAGCTCATCTTTGTAACACATCATGTGTTATGCACTTTACATGGATTATCTCATGTTATTCTCACAGCAGTCCTATGGCAGGGGTACTCTTATTGAGCCCATTTTACTGATGGAAACGCTGAGATTCAAGGAGGATAAGTAGCTACCCAAAGTCACAGAGTTAATAAATAATACAGTCAGACTTCAGTCATGACACTCTGAACCTGGAACTATGCTTTTAACCTCTATACTGGTCAATTAAACTATGCAGACAGTAAACAGGGACAAAACCAGTCAATTAATTATAACAATTAGTGATGAACAGATGACTAAAAAATGTTAGAAGGGGTGTTTCGATAGCATTTAGATGAAGTGATTGGTCTATATGAGGATGGCCATTTAGGCTGAGACCTGACGCATGAGGATCCAGCCATGGGGGCAAGAAGAGAAGGTGGGGGTGCCTGATGTGCTGCAGGCTGTGGAGCACAGGGGGATCAGAAGAGGCAGGAGGCAGGGGGCAAAGCAAGCCGAGCCTGTTCATCCATTCTAAATGCAGTGGTAAGTCACTGGATGCTTTTAAGCAAGATGGTATACAGAGTGGTAAGATCTGATTTATAAAATCCCTCAGGCTGCTGAGTAAAGGTTGACAAGAAAGGCTGAGAGTAGCAGTAGAGAGACCAGCTGGGAGGTATTGCTGTAACCCAGATGAGAGATGCTAGTGACTTGGACCAGGTGGGAGCAGGGGAACTGGAGGAAAGGGGACAGGTTTAGTATGTGTATTTGAAGTAGGGTCAATGCTCTCTGACGATGGATTGTGCATAGAGGGGGAAGGAAAGGGAAGATATGGTCGGGTGCGGTGACTCATGCCTGTAATCCCAGCACTTTGAGGGGCCAAGACAGGTGGATCATCTGAGGTCAGGAGTTTGAGACCAGCCCGGCCAACATGGCGAAACCCCGTCTCTACTAAAAATACAAAATTAGCCAGGCATGGTGGTGCATGCCTGTAATCCTAGCTACTCAGGAGGCTGAGGCAGGAGAATCGCTTGAAACCTGGAGGCAGAGGTTGCAGTGAGCCGAGATCATGCCATTGCACTCCAGTCTGGGAAACAGAGCGAGACTGTCTCAAAAAAAAAAAAAAAAAAAGAAAGAAAGAAAGGGAAGATAGGTGCCCTCGAGGACGCTGGCCTGGTCTTAGGTGATAATGTCCCCATGTATCAACCACGTCTTTTCTGTATTCCCATGCTTTCACATCTGGGGTCTTGCTGACTTTGGAGAAACTGCCCCTCCCAGGATTAGCCAGTTCCTAGAGAGAGTAAACGAACCTCCTGAGAGCAGCTTTTCCAATGTAAACCAACCAATCCGGAGCTAAAGCCCCATCACCTCCTCTACCCGCTCTCACACTCTGTGCCACTACCCCCTGCCTTAATCACCCCACAGCCAGGTACCAGACACCTAGGGAATGACGGACAGCCCCTATGTCCCAGAGCCCACTGAAATTCTTCAAGCTAGCCTAAAATTATCCAAAACCTTCTTATCCTCTCTTGCCCATTCCTTCCATGGAAATCACAGGAAGGGCTCTGTGAACAGTTCCTCCCTCTCCATCTGCCTCCTGACCCCCCTGGTCCTTCCCCATGTGCCCCCCTGTGACCCCACTTCCCACCAGCATGGTGTGCCCCCTCTTCTTAGGAACTGGGAGTAAATATGTATATATTTAGACATAGGATCTTGCTCTGTCACCCAGGGTGGAGTGTGGCAGCGTGATCATAGCTCACTGTAACCTCAAACTCCCAGGCCCAAGCAATGCTCTTCACTCAGCTTCCCACGTAACTGGGACTACAGGCACACACCACCACACCTGGCTTAATTTTTTTTTTTTTTTTTTTTTTTTTTTTTTTTTTTTACTTTTTATAGAAACGGGGTCCCATTATATTGTCCAGACTGGTCTTGAACCCCTGGCTTCATATGATCCTCGCGACGTGGCCTCCAAAACTGCTGGGTTTGCAGGCATGAGCCACCATGCGTGGCCTAAGGCACGCTATTTTAAAACACCCCAGTCTGGCAGAATCTCACTCCTTGGGAGACAGAAAAAGGACACACTGTGTAAAGCAGACCCAGAGTGAGGCTGTACACAAGAACAGAGGCCATGCTGTGGCCTAACAAGGATCTCCTCTGGCTTGAGATCAAGAGGGAAAGTCTCTCTTGTACTCCTGAAAGAAGCACAAGAGTATGTGAGGCATGGCTCCTCTCTTCCCCATCCCAGCCCCCAGCCGGGTCATCTCACTGACACCCTCAGGCCAAGAAACAGGCCTGGGTTCTCACTCTACTGTTCCACTGCAGAGGGTGGGGAAGGAAGCTCCAGGCCCGGAATGAGGGCCTGAGTCATGGGTTCACAGCACTGTTCCTTCCTTATGAGCTGCACTCGGACACCCACCACTACTGATATCACAGACATTATTTTAACAATAGCTTCTAAGACAGTTAAGTCAGTGAACATCTGCCTGGGGAACCCTACGCAGGATGTGTAAGTGGGTGGGACAGGGGCGACTGAACATATCAACACTATTAAAAGAGGTAAAAATTAGCAGAGGCACATAGAGGGATTTCCAAGAGTTGTTAACGGTGATCAAAGCCTTTTCTTCCTCAATAAGACCTTAAATGTGCTGTGAGTTATCACGATTAAGCAGTGGGTAGCAAATAAAATGCCCTGGCTCTTTGCAAAGTGAAGCAAGAAAATTGTGAAACTGGGTTTCAACAAGCAAGATTTTCAAACTCCTCCCAGAAACGTTATCATAACACTAGATTCTGAGGCAGCGTGAGTGTGGAGACGCGCTCACTCCACTGTGTCCACTCTAAAGTGTTGAGGCAGAAATGGAAAATGCCAGGACGGGGCATCTGAGCCAAGGCCTGCAAGGCACAGATGGGCGCAATGAGGCCCAAGAGGTAATGAGATGTGGTTGAGGCCACACGGCTGGGGAGAGGCAGAATCAGGCCCAACACTTGTAGGGTGGCCTGTTTCCAGGCCAGTAGGCATTTTTGAGAGGAGGCACATGTAACCTTGGAGTTCCTTCCACTACTCACCCCACTTATTGGGCTGCCATTCCCAGGAGATGACCCAAGCACGCCAGGCTCTTTGCATTTGACCTTCATGATGTGAACGGGCAGCCCTCTCCCAGGAAGTCCAGGTGAGGTGGCCGATTCTGCTGGCCACCATAGCACTCAGCTGGTGACATGGTCCTTCTCTCTCCTCGTCTACAGTGGCTGGCTGCAGCTGCATGGAAGGCCCAGACTTTCATTTAGTTATCCTTGCATTCTCAGTGCCCAATATCATATCTGGTACTTATTTCATAAATACCGGATGAATGCATGACTGGAGAGGAAGGAGACAGAGAGGAAGAAAGGAGTGAGGATGAGGGACGGAGGGAAGGAAGGAGGCTCTGTCCTAGGCTCTGTCCCAGACATCTTCCCTTCCATCCCCCCCACCCAAACTCACTGTCCCACTCCCTCAAGTCCCCTCTCTCTGCTTGATAATGTGCCATTCAAATTATCTGACTAACCAATTTTTACTAAGGAATAGTGAATTAGAATGGCAAATTAATCTCTCAGCAAACTTTAAACAGAAATATGTATATGCCATATATACCTAAACAAAAGTCCATATATATATTAAACATTAAAGATGAAACATTTAATCTTTGTTAGTAAAAGCAAATGGACATCTCAGAAAGAAATATATATATATTCCTAAACAAAATAATCCCTGTGGCAAACTTCTGTGAGAGAAACTGGCAGACTTTGAATCTCTAAAATTGGCATTTTCTCACTACGAATAGAGGCAGTCCCATTCATGAATCCAAAGACAATAATTACATGTACAATCCAAAGCAGAAACATGTCCCATGCTTCTCTGGTTTTACAGAACTGAGCCTCTTATCATAGCTCGAAATAGGCAGGGCTTTCTTTTACATAACTCAAAATACTAATTCCTCCAAGTAATGTCATTCTGGTTAAAACATTCGGGGGAACACACTATCAGATTTGACTGTTGATCCAACATTGGCCTATCACAAGATTGCTGCTTGAACCCTTGATTATTCTCTGGATGTCTTTTTTTTTTCTAAATTAATTTTTCTAGTTTTAAAATAATTTATCACTAAAAATGGTTATCCTACTAATTCCACCAAAATATTAAACATTTAATCTTTGTTAGACAGATTTTTTTTTTTTTTTTTTTTTTTGAGAGAGAGTTTTGCTCTTGTTGTCCCGACTGGAATGCAATGGCATGATCGCGGCTCACTGCAACCTCCACCTCCCGGGTTCAAGCAATTCTCCTCCCTCAACCTCCCGAGTAGCTGGGACTACAGACACATGCCACCAGACTCGGCTAATTTTTGTATTTTTAGTAGAAATGGGGTTTCACCATGTTGGCCAGGCTGGTCTTGAACTCCTGACCTCAGGTGATCCACCACCTCAACCTTCCAAAGTGCTGGGATTACAGGCACGAGCCACCACATCCAGCGTGTTGGACAGATTTTTAAAAATCTAAATCTCTTACTATGTCACAAGAATTGATCACTTCGTGTCTGAATGGACAGCTCCTCTTCTATATTTCATTCTTGAGCTCTGTTCTGTCAGAAAAACATTAGCACAAAACCCACAAAGAACTGAAAACTTGAAAGAAGCTTTAACACTCTGGATGATATTTCCTTTCAACTCACTTTTGTATATTTGCTTGAAAGGAAAATGGCAACAACAATTCTTTGTGAAACAGGGAATGTTGAGAAGTTTTCCCTCCATTTTTGTTTTATTTCTAGAACACTTCAGCAGAGCCTGTACCTTCCAAAGGAGAATACACACAAAAACTGGAAAACGGAACCTTTGTCTGACTCTTGCTAAAGCTATTCTTCCTAAGACCTTCCATCCTACACAGTATGGGTTTTTGTTATCACCACCTCTGCTATTAACTTCGGAGACCAGGGAACAAAAAATGCATAGATTCCAAATACGAGGAGTGCCGTATCTAAATGAACACGCAACTGATGTTCTTCCCAAAAGCAAGGACGATTCCCAAAGCAGCCACAGGGCCCATCTCTCCAGAGGGGTGGAGGACAATTCACACAGCCCAGACATGTCAGAAGCAAACGCGAGCTGGTAGGTACGACCTGTGTAGGGACCGTTGAATGCACATAGTTACCCCGCCATACTAAGGCCACCTGCAGATCCACATTCCACCTGTCTCGCTACAAGATTAACGAGTGCACCACAGCACTGGGGTTATTCACTTACATCCCCCACAAAGCCGGAAAAAGGAGTGAGCATGTCGGGAGATTAAAATTCACCTTTCTCTCACTGAACCCCCCAAACACACAGCAGAAGCTTCCCTAGAAGGTAGCATGGGGTTATTTAAAGTTCTGAATCCAGGAGTGGACGATATTGACTCTTCCACTTACTAGCCATGTGATATGAACAGCACACCTACTTTGCCAAGCCCTCGTCCTCATCAGCAAGATATGCTCACCTTATTTGTTGCCAAGATTTTTGAACGGGAGAAGGGATTCAAAACGTCTTTACTTAGTGGACTCCATAAGTGATTATCATCACTATTAAGTGTCACCTAATGTTATCATCACTATTAAGTGTCACCTAATGTTATCATCACTATTAAGTGTCACCTAATGTTAGGTGCTACGAGGACTCCCTGTGAATGAGTTCTAGTTGCTGCCAAATACCTTTGCACCCCCATGGATAGATAGAGTGACAGCAAAGGGAAGTCTCAGAAAGTCTTGCCCTATAATTCACAATTGCAAAGATAAGGGACCAACCTAAGCACCCATCAACCAATGAGTGGATAAAGAAAATGTGGTACACATACACCATGGAATACTACTCAGCCATAAAAAAAAAAGAAGGAAATAATGTCTTTTGCAGCAACTTGCATAGAACTAGAGGTCATTATTCCAAGTGAAGTAACTGAGGAATGAAAACCCAAATACCACGGGTTCTAACTTATAAGTGGGAGCTAAGCTATGGGTTCACAAAGGCATATAGACTGGTATAATGGACTATGGAGACTCAGAAGGGGGACGGTGGGGTTAGGGTGAGGAATTTAAAAAACTACACATTGGGTACAATGCACACTACTCAGGTGATGTGTACACTAAAATCTCAGATTTCACCACTCTACAATTCATCCATGTAGCCAAAAAACACTTATACCCCAAAAACTATTGAAATAAAAATATATCTTAAAAAAAGAAAGTCTTGGCAGAGGCACGGTGGCTCACACCTGTAATCCCAGCACTTTGGGAGGCAGAGGTGGGCGGATCACTTGAGGTCAGGAGTTTGAAACCAGCCTGGCCAACATGGTGAAACCCCATGTCTACTAAAAATACAAAAACATTAGCTGGGCGTGGTGGCAGGCACCTGTAATCCCAGCTAATTGGGAGGTTGAGGCAGGAGAATTGCTCGAACCCGGGAGGCGGAGGTTGTAGTAAGCTGAGATTGTGCCACTGCACTCCAGCCTGGGTGACAGAGAGAGACTCCGTCTCAAAAACAAAAAACAAAAAAAAAAGAAATGAAAGAAAGTCTTGCCATAAGAGAGGTGATCAAGAAGAGGCCAAAGTTCTGAGGAGCTCCATTTCCCATTTTCTCCCTTGGCAAGGAGACTTGGGTATGTAACATAGCCTCTCATTTCTTTGCCAAGCCCCTGGTGAGTCTAACAGAGAACTAAAGAGCACGACCCAGAGTCTGGGCAAGACTGACTTCATCTCTTGAGGCTGAGGTCAAAGGCACCAGATCCAACCCGCAAGGGCAAATCCACCTTTATACGCCAGGCTTCAACCAGCTGTAGACTGGAGGTGAGTTTCTGAGGTCACTGCCTTGTGTCCTCTTCTCTGGACTGTACCTGAGTATTAAATCCCTCTAGTGGGTCCTAGAGAGATCAAAACAACCATGTGGAAAGCCCCAGAATGCTGGGTCTGGAGGGAACTTCAGATATCTGCCTCCTCACTCCCACTCTGCCGTGGAATTTGTTTTAGTGGTCCTGGCCCTCAGTGCAAGGACAAAATGCGTGCTTACTACATTGTGTGCAACCCTCATCCTGACCCACATTTTCACTCTTTCTTTTATGTTCTGAAATCCAGCCCCGACCTCTTTCTTGTGCCGAGCCTTCACAAATGCTTAGTTCATCTGAAATGCGCCTCTACCTCATCACACTCCCATCTTTTTCTGGCTGGCTCCTCCTCAGCCTTCATGCTCAACGCAAACCTCCTTATCCTTCAGGCTCCACCTGAACAACTTTCCTCAAGAACTGTCTCTGACTGCTCAGACTTTCTCACTTCCTTCCATAGCACTGTAGGCTTCCCACTTGCTAAAATGCATCATCTTAAAATCGTCTTTTAATATTAGTCTTACTTGTTAAACTTTAAAATCCAAAAGGATGCCGGCAGTACATGTTTCATTCCCATAGTCTCTCCCCATTGCCTAGCACAAATCTTGACACAAACCGACCACTCAATGAACAAGTGTTGGATTGGATTAAACCATCTGCTCTACCTGCCTCATGTTACAGAGGAAACTGAAAGAAACTCAGAAAGTGAGGAAACTCATCCAAAGCAACATATTTGGTTGCAAACAAGAATTCGAATGCAGCACTCTCAATGACCAATCTTACAGCCTCCCACGCCACACTCCCTTTCTGGTGGTACTTAACTCCCATTTGTCACAAGCTGTGCATTTAAACAAGACTGATTCCAGACACGGATCCTGATTTAGTTTAGATTGTCTGATATCCACATTCCCCACCCTGTATGAGGATGAACTGGGAAGACTGCAATTTCGCTCTCCCCTCTGGACATGTGCGGCTTCTCATTTTGGCATCACACAGCTAAACATACAGTGAGCATGGAGGAGCACAAACGACCCCCACTGCTTTGTTCTTGCCTTAGAAAAGTAAATGCCACATGACAGCATCCCTTTGGTGTGACTGCTGAAATGGCCTTCTTTCCCCAGTGAGGAAACATCCCAAATGAGTGCAAGGTTCCCTCCAGTGGTGTCATTTTCAATGAAGCTTGCCTGTGTCATTTGCAGTTAGGGGTTCATTGGTCAGAAGTGTTTTCCAGGATGCACACAATGGAAACCATTAGAGAGACACTCAGAGCCGCTAGCTAGCCCAAAAGTTTAACCCACTCTATTAGCTGTAATGATGGCAGGCAGCTGCTGGAAGAGAGGAAAGACGAGAAAGCAGGAGTGCCAGCCTTGTACAGACACACTCGCATGAGGTTTCAAATAGACCCCCCAGTGCTGGATTTAATATCATTACAGCACTCATAATCTCCTCCAGATTACTCAAAATACCTTTAAAATGTGTTCAATGATGAAAGGATCTGAAAAGACTACTCAAGAAACCTATCCGCCTCTACTGTAAGTTTCTATAGTGGAATTCTATGATCCTTTTTATTTGTTTGAGTTGGGATAGGAGAACTCATTACTCTTGGGATAACTTTCAGGATCATCTCTCAGCTGGAGACCTTCATACATGAATCCCAGAGAATGGCGACATCCTTCTTTAGAAGGCATTGAGTAGGATAGAAATTCTTATCTCTGCAGCCACAGTCATCTAAAATAAATTAGGAGCAAAAAAAGGCATTTCTCAGGGTCATTATAAAGGACCCCAGATTCACGCTCATCCATCTGATGCATTATAGCATGTCATCTGTGCCAGTAAGTCAGTATTTGAAAGCAGCCAATGCAATACCTGCAGTACAAATTACAGACTTTGATCACAACTTGCCTGTTAGAGCCGAGAACTAAGTTTGCTCTTTCTATTTTTTATCTCCAAATGTTTCAGAGCGAAGAGATGAGAAAGTGTATTTGAATCTTTAGGCTCCCTCTTTATCCATCTCTAAATGGGATCTTGGGAATGTCTGTGCTTACCTTGCCTTTTATCCAGCCTGCAGTGTGGCTCATCT